>NW_010322797.1:0-26969 GCF_000700745.2 Antrostomus carolinensis
CCAGTGATATCGAAACACTCTGGAGTGTGGCTGCAGGACCAGTCTCCTTGCAGAGCCCCACAGTCTGTGGGGTGCTGTCAGCAGGGTCCTGCTGTCCCGAGATCTGCTCCACTTTTGTATTTCTCAACCCCCCCATTTTTTCTGGTGATTTTTCAGTATTGAATTAGAATGATCATTTCTCATGTTCCCTCAGTTCTTTGGTGCTCTCTGCCTTGGTTGTGGTTAACGATGTCACCTCGTTCTGCCTCACAACTTACACCAGAGGTGCCAGAAGGTAAATCTGTGATGGGCTTCTCTTTGGTGTAATTTTTTAACCACGCTCTAGTTTGGATTTTTGTTTGTTGACTTTTCTTTTGCTCTGAAAATGTGAAGTCCCCAGGGTTCTGTCCTGCTCTGGAGGAAAGTGGGCACCTGCTTGGCTGTGGTCAGCGTTCTGACTGCAGTGAGGCTAGAGCTGAAGAAATGCTGCTTAGCTGCTGGGTGTGACAATTTTAATTTCTTTTCTTGCTGCTGGAATTATTTTTACCTGCAGGACAAAACATCCTGCAGCTTTCAGCCAACTACTGAAGCTGTTGTCCTGGCTCTGGGCTGTTCTGGCCTCACACCTGAGTACAGGTGGTTCCCGTGTCAGCAGATGGGATGATGCTCAGAGTAAGCGTTGGATTTCAGTGTCAGTGGATTCAGATCTCCACAATCAGGTAAAACAGCGAATGCAGGTGAAAGAGGTGGAGGAGCACAAGGCAGACCCTGAGAAAATGAGATTCCCTTCTGTGAGGGCTTCAGTTGAAAGGGAGAAGCACGAGCTGGAAACACCAGGTTTCCCTGCTCCGTCGGGCGCCCGCCACAGCCCCGCGAGGCTCCGGGTGCAGCTGCCCCCTGTGTCACTTCTGGAAGTGTGCCTTGTCCTCTGAGTGTGTACAGTCTGGGATAACAAACAGGGTCTGGGATCACCAGGGTCTGGGATAACTGGGATCACCAGGCTCCTGTAGTGCCCGTGCCACGGAGGGCGCTGACTTGTGTGTGGCAGATAAACGAGGTGGGGGCTGCTCCAGGTGTCTGCTGTACCCAGCTGGTGGATGGCTGGGTGGCTCATACAAGGGCTCCTGGCCTGCTCCAGGTGCTGTGAGGTTCACCTGAGCGCAGGTGAGGGTGTTCTCCTGCCTTGGGCTGAGCAGCAGGCTGGGCCAAGGTCTCCTCCTCCCCCCTTGGTGCAGGGGTGGCACCGGCTGTCAGGCGGCTGGGTGGATGATGGGTGACGTGCGCCTCCGCTGTCTGATTTTAATCTCTTGCTGCAAATGAGTTGGTCTGCTCAGCTTCCCTCAGCACAACCCCAAATAATTGCTTTTCTCTTACATTGTTTTGAATTTGTCTCCTCTAAATGCCTAATCTGTGCCCTTGCTTAATCAAGATGATGTTCTCCCCTGGTGCCAAGCTTGGCGTGGAAGATTTCAGGCAGTGTGCCACCAGTTCAGCACCAAGTGTCTGTCAGAGCAGGAAAAGAAACCTCTCGCAACAAAAAACACAATTAAACAGCACCTGGCAGTTTATACAAAACTCAGGAATCCATAAACTTTATGTGTTGCTGCAAAACAGTTGCAGATGGTCTGAACTGATGATTAAATATTGCTGCTGTTCTGCCCAGAAAGACCGTGCCCAGATCCTCTGTGCCTGGTCTCCAATTACCTGGGGTAATTAAGGGGACAGAGCCAACTCCAGCTCTTTTCAGAGATCTCTTTCAATTGTCTTGGGAGCGAATAAGGGAGGTTATTTTAATTCTCATTAAATGCAGATTTCACCACTGTGAGTGATCATTACAAATTGCTAATTTTTAATGGAATGTTGTAAAATCAAACAACAAAAGAAGCAGTAAATAATGGGACAAGGTCTGACTTCACTGTTGTTTTTCTGGATCCATTTGCAGGAGGCAAATATCCTGCCTGTGTTCTGAGGGCGCTGAGGGATGTGGGTGGGAAAGACAGGGAGTGGGTGTGGGGGGCCACGGGCACGGCCTTAGCCTGGGACTGGCCTTTGCAGGCTGCTGTTAGCCCAGGCAGCTGGCCTGGGGCTCGCTGGCTGATGCTGCAGGAACACAGACAGGTTGCTGTCTCTGCTGAGGGCTGTGCTCCAGGTCCATCTTCACAAAAGCCTTGGACCTTGTAAAGCTCTGCTGGCTCCCCTCTCTCTCCACCTGTTTCTGCGTTGGCTCAGGATGAGGAGAGGTCAGCAGCTGCAGGAACAGATGTGGGATAACCACCTTTGTACAGACCTGCATCCCTGGGTCATTATATAGATAATATATATTTTGTGTCTTGCTGTATGTATCTCTGATTTAGGATGGGGAGACTTTGCTTTTGTCTCTTCCTCCTCTACGTGCTTTTCACAGCAACAAGCTGCCTCGAGGACTTGTGTGCCCCACCGAGTGGAAAGGTGAAGAGGCCGGGGGCTCGTTCCCTCTGCAGGTAGTGGTCGGTGTCCACGTAGGTACAGTGCCCCCCCTTCGTCTGATTTGCCTCGGTTTGTGTGACTTGGGAGCTCTCAGGACTTCCTGAGGTTTCTGGATTTTCCTGGTAGCAGGTTTTTGTCAGTTTTAACGCTCAGATCCTGCACCATCCGAAGTGTCTTGCTTCAGGAAGAAAAACCCATGAACAGTAAGATGGATGGTAGCCTGGTTATCACAAATGCTGGAAACAAAATTAAGAAGTTAGTGAAGGCAGCTCTGGAGATTTGTGGCTTGCTTTCAGGGGTCCTACATTGACAGCTCGTGCGTGGCTTTCTGCAGTGGCTAAAAAAAAAGCTCCTCTGAGCAGGCTGCAGCCGGCTGAGATGCGATCACAAAAGAAGCTGCATCACTTAGGAAGATTTATTTCAGATTCGATTAACAAATAATTTCTGAGCTGCACTGTAACAAGGTTACTTACAAAGCAGATGTCTTAGTAATGTGAAACTCCATTGCTGAGGCTTCTCTGAACCTTCTGATGCTTGGAGAGGGCTGGAACCATCAGGGGCCTGAACAATAGCTTTCCAGATTCTATGGGATACTCAATCTTGATATTGATGTGCAGTCACCGCTTTGAGGGAGAGCAGGCAGGGCCCTGGGCAGGTCATTGTTGTGTGATTTAGGACGTTGTTTCTCTCCCCTCCATGGTGCAGGCGGCGGGTGCTGCTGTGGCTGCTGCCCGGAGCGAGGGGCAGCCCCGGGACGTGCTGTGCACACCCAGGGCCCCTGTCCGGCGTGTTCCTGGGGGTCTCGGCTGCCCCGGGCCTCGGGCCGGGCTGGAGCAGCGTGGGGTGTGTCGGATAACACCCAGAGCAAGTGCAGCTGGAGGTCAGAGGAGAAGCAGGAAGATAATTCTCCCTTTACCAGTCACCAGCTTTTGTTTACTTCGTTGTGTTTTATACATGTCAGCTTTTTTAAACCCTTTTGTATTAGTTGGTTTTGATGTGGTGATATCAGCGTTGAATTTAAATGAAAATGTCTTCTGAATAAATTACTGTGAGTGCACTGCATTCAACGGGAACAAAATTAAGCTTAACTAACAAAACAATGTGCAAATGCTTTTCTTGTGCATTTGCTAATGAATTCTATCCTCTTGCTAAATGCACCTGAGTAAAAAACCCCCACGTTTTACTTATCAAATGATTAACTTTCCCCTTTCTACCATAAAGCAAAACTTGTGTAGATGTGTGCAAAGCTATGAAATTATTTGCATGAATGTGATTAGACACAATGGACATGTTTGCTTAGCAAACTGCACCAGTGTCGGGGCAGCAGCGTGCGCGCTCCGCTCTCGTTGGCTGGTAACAGCCTTGTAGAAAAGACAAATGATGGAAATCAGTGAGCGGGAGCTAATGCTTCCCCCGATCAGTCCTTCATGGCTGTGCACCTCTGGTGGAACGAGCAGGAACCCGGGTGTTTGATTTCTGAGCTTTAATAGCGCCGGTCGGACACCCGCAATATTCTCTGCGAGGTTTTGCATAACATCAATAACGAGAGGAAAAACCTTAATGCCCGCTTAATAGCGTTTGCCCGGGAATTCAATTACTGCCTATTGCCAATATGTTGGCAGCATTAATAATTGCACGCTGGGCACCTCCATAATTTATCATAATGATTTCTGTTATGTATTATAGAAGATTCCCCCCCCCCCGCCCCCCAACAATGCATAAATACAAAAAAGGATATAATAATTGAGATTGAAACAGGGTGTAAATTCTGATACTAAGGATTGTGTACTCAGAGGAAATGGGGTTGGTTTCATGATGGAGTTTTAATTTAGATTTTGTTCTGGTGATATAATCCCTTCCCATGGTACATTACTTTGCATCTTGACAAAGCAGCAGCTCCCTTGGTCCCTCATTACAGCTGCAGCCTCGTCGAGGTTTTTGTTCCTTTTTTAATGTTTAGAAATGAGAGCGAGGAATGAGATTCCGATGCCCTAAATTAGCAGCATCCAAGGCAGATCTTGTAGGGCCCTTTGCGGTAAAATTCAGGACTTCTGTCACTGATTTCTATGTGTGTTTGACATTAATCTGTCAAAGGTGGTTTAGGATGAATTGGGTTTTACCAGGGAATGAGTGGAAGGACACGGGAAGGACAGGGACCTGTGTGGTGTTAAGGGCACCGAGTAAGGAGTGTGTATTTACCAAAGTTTTTGCCTTAGATGATGGCATTTAAAAAGCACCTTTTTTCTTTTTCTTTTCTTTATTGGGTTGCTGATTGCTTGGCGAGGGTTTGAATTATTGGTTGTTGATGATGACACATTTGTTTCCAAATGGATGTATGTGAAATTATATTTTAATGTACCTAGAAGATAAGTAATAGAAATCTGCTTAAAAAAAAAAAAAAGCAGCCCACAAAACCCTCCAAGCAAATACATTTTTCATTTCAAAGGATCTCCGGGTGTGCTTCTGCTTCACAGCTATGGCATTATGAGCTGAGTAACTGCTTTAAAAGTGCACGGGAGCACTTTGGAAGAGTTTTAAGTCAGGAATGTACCATCTGTAATGGAAACAGCAGAGCAGATGTAGGGAGAAAAGAGATAAATAACCCAGTTACAACAGGTGTAGCTGGGAGCAAGCATCTAGAGCTTTGATTTGTGCTAATATGTTGTCTGGGAAACTTGATTCTGCATCTTCCTCAAAGTGGTGGCAACGTGGTAACCCTGAAAACACCGAGAGCTCGGGCAGCCTGCTGGCCAGTTTGCCTCTCATTATAATTAATGCTTCAAGTGCCTTTTTTTTAACATCTCTCCTCCTGCAAGCAGAGTTTTTGGAGAGCAGTGCTTTCATTTGCTGGCTTGTCCTTTATATTGGAATAACTAAATGTGAGATGCTCTCGGGTTGTGCAGAGCAGCAGTCATACTGGTCTGCAGCACGGGCGCTGTAATCGAATCGCAGCGGCATCGCCTTGTGAGATTTAGTGAAAGATTTATTGCCCTCTGGGGCCAAAAGTTCCCGACCTGCTGGGCAGCTGGAAGCTCCCACCTTGGCGCCCTCACTCATGCTGGATCTGTCAGGAGAATGGTGCTGTCACCTCTTCCCTCGGCCTCTCTCTCTTTCTTCGAATCAAAACCGAGGAAAATCCAAATCTGAGTTAAAAAGCAGACCCTGTGCTCAGGAGAGCGCGATGTGACTTCTGTGGTTTTAGGCAAAGGGTCCCACAAAGCAGAAGAGTGGGGTCTCCCTGCCAGGTAACGTTTGATGAAACAGGCTGGACAAATGTTTGAGCTAATGGCGTTATGAAATCATCTACCAGGCAACTCAAGCAGCTGATAGAAAGTAAACATATGTTTCTTAATGTTTTCATTGTTCTTAACACACAGACTCCTTTTAAATAGTAAAGAATTAAGCTTTGTTTTCCTGTGGTTATAGAGCATGGAGTCCTCCTGTTCCAGCTTGGTTGTCCTTCAAAAAACTCAGAGACCACTATCCTTGTAGTTTTTGAAGCGAGGGAGTTTTTCCTTCTATTGCAAATGCTTTCATCCCTTTTTGCCTAAATTAAAACGTGGGATTAGGGTTAAGGGACTTTTTCTTGTCCCTGGCAAATTACCTTTAATTTTGACAATTAAATAGAAATTGTGGAATAAAATAATAGATTGTTCCAACAAACTGTAAAGGTACAGGCACCGTGTAATCCGGTGCCAAGCCCCTGCAGAATTGCAGCCAGCAGCAATCCTGCCCTGCCTGCTGTAAACAGGGCTCTGATGCTGCCTTCGGGTGTCGGGGAAGCCGAGGTCACTTGGGATGCACATAACAGTCCCGTATGATCCCATGTAAGAGTCCCGTATGATCCCATGTAAGAACTCAATATAATCTCATATACCACATGGGTAAAAAATTCTTTCCCTGCTGTCTGCCTGAGCACACTGGTCTGTCTGTAGAGCGGGAGGCTGTCTGTCTGTCTGTCTGTCTCAGCTGACTGAGCTGGTTCCAGTCCCTCTCGATGGTCAGCTGCACAGGCGCTGAGCCGCGTCTTGTCTTTGCAGCACTCATCTTTGCTGCCTATGAAGATATTTTCCCGTGAGTCGTGTTCATAGATCAAACAAGGTAGGGTGTTGACATAGCTCTTGGCAGAGCCATTTGTCTACTCATGTGATGTTCCACTTCACTAAATTAATTTCCTTTCCAGTTTTTGGAGTTGTTAAGCGTTGTGTAAGTAAATGTTTTAAACAACTTGTAAGAATTTTCTCAATATGTCTTGTAATGTTGGTGTTCTGGTTTGCAAGGGTCACAAAAGACTTGTATTCATTCACCTTATTTCTCTGACTTCAGCCTAACAGAGGGACAAAAAGACCTCGCGATGAAGAGGAAGAGGAAATCAAAGCACGTCGGAAACAAGCTAGTGCGCGAGAGCACGGTCGCCACCGGGAAGAGGAATCTGTTGCGCTGGAAGAAACTGATGATGAGAAGAAGAAACTTCTTCAGATAATTGAGAGGGATGGAGAAGAGGAAGAGGAGGAAGTAAATCACTAGGGTCCTGTGGGAAAGGGGAGGCAGTGGGAAATAAGCAAACACTAAATCACTTCTCTGTGATTTCCATTTCTTACCATGTGGATGATGAGACTAACTGGTGATTTTTCACAAGCCTCATTCAGCTTAAGGTTCTGGTTTGACTTTCCTGCCCTGCAGGGTATTCATTAATTTCACACAGGCTTCTCAAGGATCTCCTTTGGAGGTTTAAAGCGGGGAGCAAAGGGAGGGGAAGGGAAAGCTTTCGAGGCAGATCTCTGGTTTAGGCTAGGAATACCCAAATCACCTTCTAAAATACATCGTTAGGAAGCAGTTTTTGCATTCCAACCAGTTCCCTCACTGTTATTCTCATTAGTACCCCCAGCCATGCAGCTTCTCCCACTCTCCCCCTCTCTGTAGCTGTGCAGCAGCAGCAGCAAATAAGCAAATGTTCTTCTCTACAAGAAAGGTCTGGGGTCAGAGAAGGGGGGTAGCAGCTGTCAAGGGTAAATGATTTCAAGCCTTGGAGACAGAAATCCGATGCGGCATTGGCCTTTCTGCCAAGGGCTGGGGAAAAGATCACTTTATAAATGTGACACATGGATTGGTATAAATCTAGAAGATATTTGCTTCCTGCTGCTTGTGTCCTGCTTGATAAAAAAATCGTGATATTCACTGCTGCAGAATCATGTAGGTTTGTAAAATATCATTGTCCTTTGTATACAGCATTGCTGTTCATCTCCGCAAATCTCCCTCGTTTTTTGGTGGTAAGCTGTTGCCATTACAGTTGTGGCTGATAGCGGAGAAGGATGGAGCAGGATTTCTGCAGCATTTGAGCTCCAGTGAGGATGAATGGACGTAGCCAAGAGTCCTCGACTGAACAGGAGACGGGACACAAAACTTGGCTTAAGATGTGAAGGGCTCTGGTTTGTTTTTGTTTTGAGAACTTCCCTTTTAACAGTGATTGTAACCTAGTCAGATAGAGGAGAAGGAAGAGGTTACACAAGAAAATCTCTAGCATCAATGTTTTATTAAAAGCAGTGCATTAAAATAATGAAACAAGGAAAAGAAGAGTCATGTTTGGAGTTGTCAGGCAGGTAGCTAAAGTCATCTTACTGCTGTACAGGAAATGTGTAATGCCAACAGAGAAACACCTTAAAAGATTTTCAGAAATAAAAAGAAAATACTGGAGTAAAATATTGATTTTATTTTTTTCTTTAGAAAAAGACTTAGAAGTGAAAGCTTATCCAAGTGAGGAAAATACCAAAGAGCATAAACTCAGGGCAGTTAAATGTAAACCTACAAAAAGAAATAGCACAACGGAGTTCTGAAAAGAAACAATCCATGGGCATAAGCTATGAATGCACATTTACTCTAATATGTCAGAAGCAAAAAGCCTCAGTACACAGTGATGGTGCCAGGTAACAACACGTGTAAAAGAACAGCTCAGGGAAGATGAGCCATTGTGAACCTGTTGTGGGTTGGTTTGGTTTGTTTTTTTCCATGGGTACTCGGTTTCAGAAAGCGTAGGGAAGCTCTGCTGGTTCTTTTCTGAAGAACCTTCCATTGGTCAGCCCCTGATTTCTAAAAGCTTGACTTAGAAGGTTTTGCTCTGGGGAGCTTGCTTGGGTCAGAGTTGCAGTAAATCAGTAAATGGGTAGCAGGGTGTGTGAGTTTCTTGGCAGCTTTCTGCAGTGAGGCTTCCAGGGGTTGCTGCTTGTCCCTGGAGGCTCTGGACCCTGCTGCGGTCTCACCGCATCGCTCTGCTCCCTCTTTTGGGTTTTGCTGGGTAGTTCTTCCAGCCATCCAAATGCTGACCTCTGTTTTCTGCCCTTTTCCGTTTGGTTAGGAGGAACCTTTGGATGAAAGTTCAGTGAAGAAGATGATTCTCACCTTTGAGAAGAGATCTTACAAAAACCAGGAGCTGCGGATCAAGTTTCCTGACAATCCAGAGAAGTAAGATTATGCCCAGTCTCTCTTACCCTTTTTTCCTTTAATTTTAGGTTTCAACCCTGAATCGATATCTTGAATATACAGACGTTTTCAGTTACACAGGGCTCATGTAACAGCAGTTATTGCCATGTGGTGCTTCTGAATTGTATTTTAAACTAACCTTGTTAAATAAAAATGGCATTATCGAGATTTCTGGTGGTGGCCAGTATATGGCTGGCAGCACAAAGGCAATAACTAGCAATGAATGGAAAAGTTATAGTTTATTAAATTCTTGCTGTTGTCAATATTATAGATTGTAAAACTTCAATACTGAAATTTGAGTTGATGCTGTTGTTATTTTGGGAGTGCACCAATTCCATGAGGTTTCAGTAGTTTTGGTTTAGGTATCTAAGGCAGTGGCTGGCTTCTCAAAAGTGAGCGCTAAGGAGCTCTCCCAGCATCCCTCCTCTTGGCCCTTGGCACCAGAGGTCACTGGCCACACTGCAGGTCTCTCTTTGCTCAGGGGGCTCCTTTGCCCTGTTTCTGAGCAGTGGTCTCCTCCTCACTGGGAGGCAGGTGGTGTGTGTTTGGGGGGTGGGCTGGAAGCCTGAGCTCCTGGATTGGTGTGGTTTTTTTTTTCCAAATAATGCAAGATTTTGGGCCATGGTTCAGTGTGAAGGTGTTGTGCCTGCGTGTGCAGTCAGCGGTTCCTGTGGGAGGAAAATCATTTCATATTATGGAGCTTTCAGATGCTGTGGTGAGCAAAATGGCTGGGTGGGATTGGAAAGCCAGACTTTGTGTGTTTTCTTTCCACACCTGTGGTTCTAGTGAGTCTCTTCCTCCTTTCATGGAGTTTTGTTATTCAGATTAAATTAATTTCTTCCTACACTTGAGTGCCATTATGTTTTTTGTCCAGTTTACTGTTCTTTCCCTTGCCCAAATTCTGGTTTTGGACTTTACTTCAGACTAGTACAACCCACACACTAATATGTGGCAGTGAGGGAAGGTGCATCACTCTAGAGAACTTACTTTATACGCAGGCTGGGTTTTTCATGTGTAGCTACAACCTCTTTATTTATTTATTTATTTTAAGTTCTATAGCCGATTTACAGAATTGGAACAGATCTACTTATTTAGTCTATGTAAATTGTACAGTAGGAAGGCTTATCCTACTGTGTGGTTGAACTTCAAGGGGCAGGCACAGGACAGCATGATCCTCTGGGAGTTCTGGACTTGGTGATGTTGAGGTGACCACAGAGGATCAGAAATGCTGGGGCCATGTGCAGCTGGGGTGACAAATCTTACCTGGTATCCCCTGGAGGGTGGTGGTCTCCTTGTTGAAAAGGGCCGTGCATTGAGCACAGCTGAGGTACTTTTTGCCTCTTTATTAACCGTTTTTGTCTTACCTCAGGTTTATGGAATCCGAACTGGATTTAAATGACATCATCCAGGAAATGCACGTGATTGCGACGATGCCAGACCTGTATCACCTGCTGGTGGAGCTGAACGCTGTGCAGTCCCTCCTCGGGCTGCTGGGACACGACAACACAGATATCCTTCAGTTGTCAGAGCAGCTCTCGTGTGAGAGGCTTTCTACAGACTTTTCTGTAATCTCTTCTATCCTGCTTTCACACATACTGTATGTGTTTTTCTCTTCTTTCCCATCACACTGAATTTATTTTTTTTTCTTTCCCAGTGAAAGCCTTCTTTGTTCAAGTAATATTGATTCTGAATTTTTTCAGTGCTGTTATTCTCCTTTCTTGTTTTATGACCCTTTCATCTAGGTTTGAGTGGCTGTGTTAAAGTGTGAACAGATGAACAATAGAGGGAAAGCTAAAGTATGGGCTTCGCAGCGTACAGCCTGGAACTGTGTGCAAACTGCCTGGAACAGTCCCCAGTAAAAAAGAAACCCATTTACCCCTTTTTGGTGAGAGCTGAGCTGTCACGCTTCCAGCTGTTTGCCATGGACTAGCTCACCACAGTGCTATGGCTTAGTTTGTAAATGTGATGGATTCTTCATGTGTCCTTACCTTTAATTTGATGTGATCAGAGCTTGAGATTGTGTGTGGCCCCTCTGCGTTCGTAAATATCCAGAGACATTTCTCTAATGATATAATATATAATGATATAACTAACATGCTTAGTTAATTCTTGAGTCACTGAACTGATCTCTCTTGTTCCTCTGAAGGTCTAAGGACATCTCGGAGAGAGTTTTCTGTCTATGCTGTTAAAGATTTTGGTAGTTTTGAACAAAAACAGTGACATTTTTGTTAATATTCTGATGCTTAGCTGTCAGCTGATAAATAGCACTCTGTCTGACTTACCATTGTGCAGTCTTTAAAAGCAGAGCTCAGACTGCATTGCTTGTAAAATATTCTACAGTAGATTGAGCTAAAAAACTGTGACATGAATCGAAAGATTGTGTGTCTGTGTCCTGACAAACATTAGTGAATGGAGGGAGCAGTGAAGCCCAGTGGAAAGGGCACTGGACTTAGACTTGGGACTACAGCAGGCTTTTCTTTTTTCCTTTTTATTGATTCATGATCTTAGGAAATTAATGTATTCTTTACTTCTTTGTGTGCAAAGCAGTAGATAATACTTTCCAGCTTTTCTGAGATGTTTTTAAATACACAATGTTAAATGAATTGTTAGTGCTGAATGTTGCAGTCTGGTGCACAGATCTTGGTTTTCTTTTTTAGCACTTTGCCTCATAGTATTATGTATTAAGAGTTCATAATTAATTCTTTCTAAGTGGGTACAGTGATCAGAAGATAAAACCAAAACATAAATATTTTATTGCATACCAGTTTATATTAGAAAGCACTGCTCACGTGTTTGGGAGTTCTGACTCGTCTCTAACTGAACCTCGATGCAGTAGAATGCTGGTCCCTGCAGATGGGACTCGGCTTTCCTTATCTGTGATCTGTAATGGAAATTACTCTCCAGTAAATATTTGTGACCAGTTTACTGTTGTACAGTGGGGAACACCTCCTATGTGTAACCAGTTCCGTGGCTACTGTAGTTCCATCACTTTTTGTGTCCTGTGTGCATGGCATTAAAAGCTCATGCTGAGTGTCTCCTTCACGGGGAAAAGAGGAACCATGGGGATTTTGACTGGGATAGCAGAGCTGCTGTATCTGGAGTGCCCAGGAATGCAGCTGGCTTTGTCCTTCCAGCCATGAAAAGCTGTGTCCCAGGGTCACAGCTGCTGTCAAGGACTTGTCGGTGTTTCCACTGTGAACTCTTTCTCATTGGTTTGCAGCTTGCCTGTCAGTTAGTTTAAGGTTAGAAATTTGGCCTGTGAATTGCAATTTTGGGAAAAATATATTTCTTGTTCTAAAACTGCTGAAGTGTTTTCAGATCCCTTGGAAGCAGGACACAGGCTGTAGTAATGCCTTTTCACTGTGATGCTGCTGCTGCTTATGTATGGAATAGAAACACTATTAAAGTGAAGCTTCTAAACATAAAACTAAATTGATACAGCTCAAGTTTTCTGATGACTTTTTGTTAAAACAAATGGAAAAAGATTTTTTTAAATGAGTTATTCAAGGAGAGGACAAAACAAATGGCTCTTTGGATGTGATTTAAATGTAGTGTCTTGAGGGACTAATGCAAGAAGACAAAAGCAATGTCCAGGGGGAGCAAATAATCTGCTGAATGATTCATGCAGTTTTACACAAAACATGTGAATGAAAGATGATCACTGACAAGATTTTATTAACGAAAGACAGAAAAGCTTCCAGTGAGGTTTTGTTTTTCTGTCTCTTAAATTTTTTAGGACAACTGATGCTCTCACTGGAAACCTCAGCAGAAGCTCCCTAGACAGGAGTGCCCTGTGAGATGAACCCTCCTGACTGCTGGAGCTCTTGCTCACGTAGGTAGCAGCCGTCTTCAGCTGGCTCCTCCCTTAAGCCGCCTCTTCTGTGGGTTGATCAAACTCAATCCCTCAGTCTTTCCTCGTACTGTGAATCTACTGTGCTAGCCCTCTGGCTATCTCAGTGCTCCTCCACTCTCCCAAGTCCAGTATGTCAAGATCTCTCTTTTATTGGGAGAGCCCACAACCAAACAAAATATTGTACCTGTTGCCTCATGAGTGCCAACAGCAGGTCAGAACCCCTTCTCTTGACCTGCTGGTTTTGCTCTTGCTAACGTGTGCAGTCTGTGATTACCCTTCATCACTGCAGTGGCATGCTGCTGACTTGGCTTCCACTTGTCCACCAGAACTTCCAGGTTCTCCTCTTCAGAGCTTACCTCTGCAGTCAGCCCCAGTACGTGGGTTTGTTCCCTCCCAGGTGCAGGACTTTGCATTTGTTGAATTTCATGAGGTTCCTACAGGCCTGTTCCTCCAGCTTTTGTTTTGTAGCTGATTCCTTGCAGAATAAGTGTAAGGCAGATTATTTTCCCATAACTTGCCTATTGAGTCACACTCCAACATGCTTTTCACAATTGTACCCTGGCACCTCTGACCATGTTTTAGTACAAGCACGAGTGAGTCTGTCCAGGGAGGAGTAACCACCTTTCTGTTTGGTTCCTCATGGCAGTTGCAACTGGCAGTGACATCTATCCATCAAGAAAATGTACACCTAGCTTTGGCTTGGTTAAGGATTGCTGTGGAGCACAAAGAAAGTAGTTGTCTTACTGCAGCACCTGGACATGGGCTAACGTGGGGCTGGGACAGGCAGCTCTTACAGTCCTTCCTGAGACTAGGTACGTCACGACTGTAACCTTGCTGAGAAAAGGTACATGAAAATACTTTTCCTGCTGCTGCTTGTGTGTCTCAGCAAGTGCACAAATAGGAGAACTGGGAGGTTGGTTGTTAGCCTGTGCATTTTAAAGAGCTTCATCACAAAGTTGTTATATAGGACATGCAGAACACTGCGTATCCTGTTCTACCCCAGTGGGACTTGGGCAAGATTGATCAGCGTGTCTGAGAGAATAGGAAAGTGGGTCTAATGAGGTGGAATACGTCTCGTCGTACCAGAGAGCTGTGTAGCAGTCAGGGGAACCATGTGTTATGTAGCCCAGAGTTAATGAGTGAAAATTGGGCTGGCAGAAGTGATGCTGTTCCTGCGAGGTCTGTGGCTGGAGGAGCATGCTGTCCTAATTGGGCCGGGCAGAAGGGGGTGATGGCTCCTGCTTTCTGCAGTGGCCTTGTTAGGTGTGTGCTCTGGCAGGTTAGCAGGGGTGTCACTGAGGGCAGAATACCCAAATCGGATTATTCTAACTGATTTCTCTTTGTTTATATTCAGTCTTGACAATGCAGGGTGGTGCCTGGTTATACCAACTCCAGCAATTCTGATTTGGAAATAAAAAATATCATCAAGAAAGAGTAAAATTGCCCGATACAGTGAGCACACAATTATATGTGTTTTTATCATTCCTATTTGTTGGGATTCCCTGACCTTGGTGCCCGTGAGGACTGTGTGCTGAAGTGGTCTCTGTGCTCCTGGCTCTGGTGTTCTGTGCCCCGCTGCTGTAATGTATTACCAGGTGTTTTGGATCGTGTCATGAGCACACTGGCCTCAGAGCAATCTGCTTTTGGTATTAAATGTGTCTGTCTCTATGTTGGTTGTCCTTAATGCCTAGCACATGTCTCCATAGCTGTGGTAGACTTGCTTCAGGAGCTGACTGATATAGATACCCTCCATGAGAGTGAAGAAGGAGCCGAAGTCCTCATAGATGCTCTAGTAAGTAGTAAACTCCAGATCATTTCAGTGCCTGAACAACGTCTGCCTTACACAGCACAGCAGGGAATATTCTGAGCTGCCACGCTTTCTGCAGCTGTGGTTATCTGTGTTGCCAACACCACGATGAAGGTAGCCAGGTCAGGAGCCTGCTCTCTTGTAGGTGAAATGCTGTATCGAGGACCACGATGGGTTTTTGTAATGGAATGCCAGAGTCTGGGGAGTGGGTTCTTCTTGCACATTGTGTACCACTTATATTTTGGAAGGAACACGCTCTTATTGCAAAACTTGTGTAGGCTGGGAGATTTTTTTCATGCAGGGAGGGAGAATGAAGTACTACTTGTGACTTGGACAGTGTCCTATTGAAAATAGGACCTCAATTTGCATTTTTCTTCCTGTAGAAAAGGGTGACCTCTGTTCACCCGTGAAAAACTGAAGCTTGTGTCGGGGCTCAGATTGTTATCTGAAAGACAGCGTGATCTTTCAGTCTAACCCTTTGCACAGGAGACCAGTAATCTTCTACCCAGTAATTCTTGTTTCAAACACAAAAATCTCTGCTTGAACTGGAACATCTCTGTGGTGGTGGGCTTCCCCTTTTCCTGGTGTTTGCACTGGATGCCTCTGGCTCCTCGGCTGTGGGAGGAGGATGCCAAACCAAGCAGAAGCCCTCGGGAGAACCTGTGCCCAGCAAAACTCGAGATTTACCTGTCTGTCCTGCCTTTGGGCAGCTCCTGCTAGGGAATTGCTGTGATTGTGAATCACTGTGGCTATGTCTTGTTCTGTAACTATTATGTTGAAATTGAAAGATGGGGAATTACGGGTTTTCTTTTGTTTGCTTTGTTTGGCTGTTCCATTTTCTGCTACAATCCTTCTTGTCCAGTCACTACAATGTTACCTTCCAAAGGTTAATGACAGTGGCCCAGAGCTGAGTTCCTCCAGCTGGCCTCTGAGCTGTTCTTAATTACTCTGCCTTCGTGGAAGGATTGCTGGATGAATGGAGTGGTGGAGAGGAACTGCTAGAGAAGATGTTTTCTATAAAATGTGCAGAGAGGTAGTAAATCAAGCAAAGTTTTTTTTTCTTTGTTTTCCTTGTCACCAGCCCACTGATAATAGCCAAGTTTTAGAGGTTTTATTGTCCTCTTTGAAAGAAACAGGTCAGGCATATCTTGGGAGAAATGTTTAGATATCTACTTAAAAAAAAAAAGAAAATGAATTAGGTAGAATGTAGGGTGTCTGTGAGGACTGTTGCCTTACCTTCCACAGGAGCTGATAACTTGCATTTTTTCTGTGTGTTCACTGGGCCCAAAGCTAGTTAACAGTGTTTGAATTGGAAATGTTATTTTGTTTAATTTTTTCAAGCTCATCTCCTCAATGAGAAGTTTGCCGAAGTCAGGCTGGACTCTGTCCAGTGGCAGCTGTGAAAGTGAATGTCTTGTGTAGCCCTTTGATTAGGAGGCTCCACCTGCAGATGCAGGTTCATGTTCTTGCTGTTAATTTGTTGGGGTTTCATTAGCTTGCTGAAGTCAGCTTGGTACATTTGTCTTGCTAGGGTTAAAATGCAAGGCTTCAGCTGGTGGTAACTCAGTTTTTGGATTTGAATCTCTGTCTGTGAGCATTTTCCATCAGCTTTTTGTACCTGTTAAGGTGGAAGATGTAACAGAAATGTGGGCAGACCAGCAGTAAGGAGTTGGAAGTGGAGCTGCACTGGCAGAGCTGACAGTAGCCCATCTGCGGCGGTTTGTGGTGCCTCACACTTAAGAATTCTGAGGGATTATAAATCAATCAGGCTGGTTCAGGAAATAAGACTGTGACAAGGTGCATTTTTTCTTACAGATGTTTGTCTGTTTAATCTGAAACACAAAAGTTGTTTAATTAATTAGGACAAACATAGTGGCAGATTCACTTGGTGATTCCTTTGCTTCCTCTGAGATTTTAGAACAAGATTGTTAATGTCTTCTGATCATGTCTGGCTTATTGATTTTTATTATTTATTAACTTCCCCATTCTTTCTCCTTCATCTTCCTCTTTTCAGTCATCTCCCTTATCTTTTTATCTTTCCTATGACCCCGGTGATTTAGGTGGAGGGCCAGGTCGTGGCCTTGCTGGTCCAGAACTTAGAGCGCCTGGATGAAGGTGTGAAAGAAGAAGCTGATGGTGTCCACAACACCCTGGGTAAGTGGCTGTTGCACAGCCTCTCGCTTCTTCCTCTATTTTGTACCAAGAGGGGGTGGGTTATCCCTCCCCTTCCTTTCCTCTCCAACTGCCAACACTAGGGTAGAGGACCTAGTGCAGCTTTTGTTCAAGCATGACTTGAACTCGCAGTACAGCCTGGTCCCTCGAGCCAGTGTTCGTCGTGCGACTGCTGTAAGGCGCCTCTTCCCAAAGCGGTTACGTAGGGAGGTGCTGCTGCACGGATGAACCAGCACTGCACCAGGAGCTGTGCTCCCCTCCCCTGTATTTACTGTGAACTTACCTGTGAGCTCTACTTCAATCCGTTATGAGAGCTGTTTATGTCTTAGCCATATATTTAACTTTCAGGTAGTAAAACATTTGTATTTCATGTGAGTACATCGTTAGCTCTCTGTTCCCCAGTCTTCGCACAACACGGTAACTGCTCTGCAGTGTCACTGTTGGTGGGGTTCAGACCCTCATCCACTCCTTTCAGTCTTCTGGGATTGTAATCTCCCGAGGACTGGAAGAATGAGAGAGACTGGAAACAAGAGCTGTGGGAATTTTACTGCCACTGCTGTTGTTTAGTTGAGTTTTGTGCAGTGAGAATTGCTGCTGGAGCAGAGGGAGGGTATCTTGGGCTTCTTCCAGCAGAGCTGGTGTCACACTGAGGATGGACTGTGTGGGCAGTGTCAAAGCTGAGAGAATATCACAGACCTGAACTTAAGTCTCATTCCAAGAAAGGTAGTTTTGCAAATAAGCTCTAACTTTGAGAAGAGCAGTGCAGCCCTCGGAAGGACCTGGCAAAGCAGTGTCTTTACAGGCCTGAGCTGAACTGCGGGTGGGAAGAATGGCTCTTTGTGTCTTTCTTCTCAGCGATCGTCGAGAACATGGCAGAGTTCCGGCCGGAGATGTGCACAGAAGCTGCGCAGCAGGGCCTCATGCAGTGGTTGCTCAAGAGGCTGAAGGTGAGCCTGGTTTCCTGTTGTAATTTGGGAAATACCACAATAAAAACTGACAAGCCACTGGTCTGGAAGCTGGTGTGCTTGAGACCGTGTTTGGCACAATGTTAAAGGCCAAGGCTATTTATTATTGTCTCTTTCCGTTTGTATAGGTTATTTTTGTGATAAGTTCTAACACTTGTGAATACAGTGAATTCAGAACTCGCCTCAAACTGGGAAGTATGCCCCTTTTATTATAAATCAGCAAAACCGAAGCTACTGGCAGCGCTTGGTCTTGAGTCTCTTGCTCTGACAGATGTGTTTAGGATTAAACCAGGATCTCAGAATCTGGGCAGAGCGCTGTGCTGCTGAAGAATGTCTGTAGGATGAGTTTTAAAATTGGGGTTCTGTCTAGGCATCAGTAAGGACATCTGGCACACAGCACAGAGTGTGAATTTCTGTTTTCTGACTACATTTCAGGTTGGATAATTGTATTCTGACTGTCAGAACTGCCTTGGAAAGCTCAGATGGAGAGCTTAATAGCTCACTTCTCCAAACATAAGCAGGATTTGATGGCGTTATGTGCAGCCTTGAGAGAACAGAGCGTTATTTCCTAACGCTTGCTGTAGGACAGCAGTTGGAACTCACTGTGATAGGAGCCAGCAGAGCTGAACAGCACCAAGCGCCTGTCACCTTCCCCTTCTCCTGCCACCGATTGCTTGGAATCGTGGCTGCTATAAATACCATCATCTACGAGTGGTTGGGGATCGTTTGGAATGAAAAGCTTTATTTAAAGTCAATACTTTGTGGCATTTGGGATCTTCCTGCTTTTCATGTTTTTGTGTTGCATGGTGCTTGTGTATTATGACCTGTTCTTTGGTAGCAGGTTGGGATAATTGGCCCAGGCGTAGCCTGGCCCAGGCAGGTTCACTCAGTCAAGCTGCAGGTAGTTGTGCATTTGGGGAAAAAAAATTGTGAGTGACAAATGGTATGTTTTAAGCTTAGTACTTATTGCTTGCCTTTTTTTCCCTACTTGAACAGTGGAATAAAAATAGCTGGTAAATGATGATTTTAAAAATTGTTTTGTTTATTTTATTAATTCCTTCAGTAAACCAGTTTGCATTATTATCTGATGCAGTCCATTGCAAAAACATCAGAGCAGTTCAGAATCCCACTTCAGGAATTTATTTTATTTTTTCCTTCAAATTCAGAATTTTTGTTTTGTTATGATTTTTGTTTTAACATATTTGAGTATGGAGGGAATGTATTAAATGGAAGTTATGTGACTATGCAGGCTAAACCCGTTGCATCTTGTTCTGATTGTGACGTTGTGATCCTCATACAAAACTCTGGCAGTTACTATTTAATGCTATTGTGGTGTCTTTTCTGAAATTCTGGTTTTGGTCAGGGGTGCAGACTTTCAGAATAGGGATCAACCCCATGTACTCGTATAACATAGTGGAAAATTTATCACAGGACAGAGACTCTGTGTTGCAAACCACTGGAGACTCTTCTCAGGGGTTTTGAGGTGACTTGGTCAAACCTCCTTGTGTAGGACAGCGTGAAGGATCAGAGCTGAGTTTCTACACGAGCACACACGCCCCCGTCACCCCTGAATCAGAGAGAATTATTACTATTGTCACTGAGGCATACTGCAAAATCACTGCTGCTGTGTTTTGGTTTAAGTGTTGCTCATGTGTTTGGTGACTTGATTAAAGTGTTCTTCACATCAGTGAAACAGAGCCCTGTTCTCCACCAACAGGCGAAGATGCCTTTTGACGCCAACAAGCTGTACTGCAGTGAGGTGCTGGCTATTTTGCTCCAGAATAACGACGGTGAGGCGCGTCTCGGGTATCCATATTCTGTGAGGGCAGGACCCAGGCTGCTTTCAGATCACAACAGCG
This sequence comes from Antrostomus carolinensis, assembly GCF_000700745.2. Lineage (NCBI taxonomy): Eukaryota > Metazoa > Chordata > Aves > Caprimulgiformes > Caprimulgidae > Antrostomus > Antrostomus carolinensis. The sequence continues at coordinate 19,579 of NW_010322797.1, forward strand.
TTCTCCTGCCTGCTGCTTTGCTTCCCTTTGCTTGTGCTCTCTCTCCCGCGCGTGTATGCTCTCGCACACGCATGCGCCCTCTTTCTCTGCAGCTTTTGTACTCTGTCAAGCCGTATTGATTTTGTTCTCTGATGTATCAGTGTTAGATGGCTGTAAAATCTGACAGTTAGCTTCATTTTTCTCTCTCTTTTCCCCCTTCCCCCCACCTCCGTCTAGACAACAGAGAATTGCTTGGGGAGCTGGATGGGATCGATGTGCTGCTTCAGCAGTTATCTGTGAGTAATTCACATACGCCCTCTCTACCATGGGGAGGCTGGCAGGCTGGGTGTGAGGAGGTGGAACAGATTATGGGTGTAGCGCTGTCCCAGCAATCCATAGGTGCTGAAGCACAGCCGTGCTTTATATTTAGTGGTGGCATAGTCCCTGAGTAACTTCCACACGAGTGCATCACCCATGGTAAGTGAGGTTAATCCCCATTTTACAGATGTTAATGTAGAGGTACCCAGAAGTTACCTTATTTTGTTTTAATTACAAATCTGCTCCAAGCAGTGGGCAGCATTGTGCAGTGTTTGAGCTAGCTGAAGGTAATGTGTTCTGAGCTCACTTAGATTTCTCCTGTCAGTAGGTTAGGGTGCTGCAGAGCAGACCCCTCAGGTATCTGTTATGCCGAGGAGGTCCCTGCTAACAAGCTTGTCCACGTACTTTTGTGAATTGCACAGCTGGTGAATTTGCCCTTCCCTTTGGAGACCCTGTGTTGTCCTCCAGCTGCGTGTTTGTTGGTGTGCAGTCAGGATAGTGAAAAGGGCAGCAGAGTGACAAGAGAATGCATCAGTGATGTGTACGATTGGCCTCTGCGTCTTGGGTGCTGAAGGCTTGTGATATAAAATGTTAACGTGTACTCTCCAACAGCGTGGGCCAAACTGAGCCCTCTGTTTTGGGGTGATTCTCTTTGTCATGCAGGTGTTTAAACGACACAACCCTAGTACAGCAGAAGAACAGGAAATGATGGAGAACCTGTTTGACTCCCTTTGCTCCTGCCTGATGCTCAGTTCCAATCGAGATCGGTTCCTGAAAGGCGAGGGTCTGCAGCTGATGAATCTGATGCTCAGGTACCCAGATAAATTTCTGATTTTCCTGACTGCTTTTGACATACCAATAGGCGTGCTGGTTAGATATTTGTGGGTTTCTGTTTATAAAATGTCTGTGTTAACATATTTGTCTGTTTCCAGTGTCTTTCTTTCCAGCATATAAGTTGAACCTTCTCAGACATATAAGCTCCACTCTTTGTCTTTATCTTTGTTTCCTGAGAAATGGGGTTCCTACGATAGCTGCTGGAAAGTAACATTGCAGATCTGTGTGGCAGACACCCAGAGGAGAGGATGCTGTAGGTCAGGCCCTAGCTAGTCCTCTAAGGATTTAAAAGACCCCTATGAGGGTGAGAGAGACCCTTTGGGTGTGTCTAGGGAAAACATTTTTCCTCTTGGTCCCTGGTTCAAGCATCCCTGTCTTGTGTATCCTCTGAGCTGGTGAATTTTTGTGGATGTTAATACAAAAATTGCTTTTGTGAAATGGGCGTAAGTATATATTTCTTCTTGTGATGTGTTTTGTCACACCGTGGATCTCCAGGGCTTCTCTGCTCTCTCTTTGCTTTTACTCCCTAGCCTGGTACCAAATTGTCTGGGGGAAGCTGCCTGGCTTCCCCCAGAGCTTGGGACTGGGCGCAGCAGGGCTCTGTCTGGCTCTCCCGGCTGCGTGCCGTGGCTGGTGAGCAAACGCCAGCCAGAGATGATGGATTCCTGCAGCGCAGGGCTGGGTAATGTGCAGCAGCAGGGAACTGCATAAGTAACCAAACATGGGTTATTCATATAGGAATGCTGGGTTTTCTTGGGGCTAATTAAAGAAAAGCTCCAAAACTAAGAATGAAAGGGAAGCCTCCCTCTGCCTCTGGTGCTAAGCTGCTAAGCCAGCCTTGCAGAACTAATTACTTGGAGTTTTGGTGCCATGTGGGTGGGACTCGGTGTTTGGATTTTTAATAGCTTTTTCCCCATTTTCGGACTCGACTGCTTACCACTCTCTGTACCAGGATCCCAGCTGGAAAATTATGACAAGAGGAAAATTTCTCCCTGGATGCATTCCCACTCCCCCCTCAGTAGCTGTGAAGGGTTTAGGAGGGACAAAGCATGACTTATCTGCCAGCAGCAGCTATGTCTAATGGAAGAGGTTTCCAAAACCTCAATCTTTTGATGCTTAGGAACCTAATTTATTCAGCAGTCTGAATGGGCTTGGTAAAGTGACAATGGAAAAAAAGTAATAATTCACAGAGCATTTTCTAGAAGCTTACATCTCTGCTGTCTGCAAGCATGGACTGTGCTGACAGTTGATTTTTTTTTTTAATTTTTTAAACTCTTCTAATCTAGTTCAGATAAGTAGAAAAGTTGAAGTTCTCCTTACCTGGTTATTTGAGCAAATAACATGAGTTGATAGCTGACTGAGTCCTGTCCCCAAACCAGCTCCCTTCTGGCCCGGACTTGTCCTGCACTGCAAATCTCATTTAGAGAGAGCAACGCCTAGTTGGACAGAGAGAGTAAACTTCATTCTTCTAATGATGTCTTCAGACTAGACTTAAAAGTGTCAAGCTGATACCTTTGTTGCTGATTCGTGTTTTTCATCTTTTGAAGAGCTGCCAGCCACTTTTCTAAATATTTCACACTATCCTTGTTGTTGACATGTCAGTTCATTCCTATACCCAATTTTGGTTTTTGTCTCCATACTCCTAATGAATGAAACCTGAGGATCCTGACACAGGCCATGGTGCATGTGACCTAAAACATGTGAGATCACCGAAACTCGGCACATACTTAGGGCTGCTTCCATACTTCAGACTGACTGGGTCAGAGCTGCAACGCTGTCCTTTGGTAGGTGTGGTATTTCCTTATTGCTGTGGTGAGCTTGGCACAGATGTGACTGTGTATGTGTTAGTAACTCAGATCTCCAGAGCGGTGGGAACGTGGTGCTTAGCTCTGCTGTCTCTTGAAAACCAGCTTTTCAGGTTCTGTTGTGCTGCTTTGTCAGTAGTAAGAGAATGAATGACGTTAGTCCAGTGCTCTATGGAGGGCATAGGAGATGATTAAGGTCAAAGAACTGGTTTGTGGTGATGAAAATTAGGGAACGGATGTTGGGAGAGGGTGGCTACATTAGGAGGAGAAGCACTGGGCATGGGCAGCTGCTGCCATAGTGGGGCAGTTGCTTTTGCAGGTCATGATGTGATTGAATGTAGAAAGCTCTGCTGGACCTAGTGCTTTGGTCAGGAAAATGGAGCATGTTTCTGTAGCTTTCAAACCACCAAACAAGGCAAAGTGTCTGAGAACTGATGCTGCAAGGTTTTGGTGTTTGTTTGCTTGTGGGTTTTTTACATATTTTAATATCCAGAAGATATTAAATAGCTGTTAATTCTGTTAACCTCTGTCATCATTGGGAGTTCTCTTGGTGGATGCTTCAGAGCTCTTCCAGGTGCTCAGTTTTCGTGGACAGTGCTGCTTTGGTAACTGCAGACAAGCTTTGTAAATAGGGAGTGAACCTTGATAGCTGTGATCTAGAAAGCTGTGCAGGAGTGTTACGCTTCTGTATCTTCTTGATACTTCATGATAAACAACAAAGAATAGAAATGCCTTTCCATTGTGATTGACCACCTCGCCCACAAACAGGGCAGAATATTTTTCTCTGCTGTCAGTGTTCTGTGAAGACTGGGGGGAGAGATCTGTTATTTTTTGGTTTTACTTTGAAGGCAGTTAATCATTGTACTGCAGTCTGTGCAGATGAAAGGACACATAAGCAAAGTTGAAAGTTTATTGACACGATGTGAGATAGATAAGCTGTGTAAGAATAAAGATATCAGGCTGGAATCTCCAGTACTGTCTCAGAGAACACAGCATTCTGTATCTAGTGCTACCAATACATCTAGCCAAGTTGTTCTGTTAATAAAGGTCACGCAGACAGACCTGCGGAGAAGTACAGCATCTTCCAGCTCAGCACTTGACATGCTCGAGAGGTTCCTGTAGACAGTAATGAAACAGGAGTGTTCTCTGTTAGGTTGAGCCTTGAACCGTATGGCCAACAGCAAAAGATGTTGTCATTCTGTGTGAACGTCTGCTGGTTCATGGGGAGACAGTGGTGACACCTGAAGATGAGCATGGTGTGGCTGATGCACTTTATGTCCTGGACTTGGTGTGGTCTCGGACTCGCAGCGTTGAGGGGGACTTGCCGCTGGGAGTGGAGCTTCAGGCAGCAGGTGTGTAGGGTCTGGGAGGAGACCAGATTGAGACAGACACAGACTGTGACAGCAGAAATGAAGTAGGCAGGTTTGAAGTAGGATGAGAGCACAGGTACACACAATTATTTGATTTACATCTCTGCAGCAATGGAGGTTTGTTTGTTTTATGGAGCGTCTTTATCAAAAATAAGATGGTTTATCAAGGTGGTAGCCACCAGTGGAAAGTTTATGAATGTCACCTGGAATTAAATTCAATTTTTATTTTTATTTTTTTTTTAGGTCAGGAAGCACTTTTTAGTGCACAGTCCCTCAGCTTTGCCTTGGTAACCTAAATGCAGTTTACCTTACAAAGCTAAAAGAGAGAAACAGGCTCGTAATGTCAGTTCCCTTGCGCGCGCTGACAGGAAGCTTATTGCTTTTGCTGTAAAATTGTGTTAAGGTTTGGAGGAGATGCAGCCACCGGGTTCCCAGGGGATGCGTCAGGAAGATTCTCTGTTGCACAGGAAAAATGATGTGTGGCTTTCCCAGTTATTAACCGAAGGGGTGTGCGTATGCACACAGACAAATGCAGCAAAGGGGGCTGATGGAAACCTGCGGCGCTTGAGCAACACGATTTTCTATTCTGCAGCTGTTCAGTGGCTTTTCTTGACCCTCAGGAAAGTGTTTGCTCCTGTGCAGCAAAAACAAGGTGAAATGGACAACTCTGTACGGCTCCCCAAAGCTCAACTGTAGCCATTTCAGGGTATATTTTTTATTACTATTAAAATCCTTTTATGTTTTCTTGTCCTGCTGTTCCTGATGACCACATGGAAACTTAGACTGTCTCTTTACTAAATCTTCTGGTTAATTAAATGAAACAATTTTATGCAGCATTTTTCCAGGAAATCTAGTGGTTTGCTTTTGCTAGTGTTTTGGAAAGTGAAAGACTGTGTTATGCTAATGTGGAAAGTCCAATTAATTTTAGCACCTCTTCTTTTTTGAAATAATTAATGTACCAAAAGAGTTATCTCAGATGTAGAGGTGTGAAAAGGAGGAAAACAATGGTTAGCAAATAAAGTTGTAATTCGGAGGTCCCCATGAAGACTGAGATCACTCCCTGTTTGGTGGCACTCATGCATGCTTGTCTTTGAATTAGTGTTCAGATAAAAGTTACCTCAATAAGCACGGATGAGACTAAGATAAACTGCTTGCCCTCCGGCAGAATAAATATTTCAAATAAAATCAACTCCAGACAGTCCAGTCAGGCAGCTATTGATCTCTAAAAGCCTGAACTTAAACCCAATGAATATTCCAGAGATCAGCTCTGTGCAGCCTTCCTAAATGCTGATCAATATGCAATTACTTCCCCTGAAAACATTCCTTACATTGTCTAGCTGAAGAAGTACTTTATTTTTAGCTCTGTGTCGAGGGGGGGTGGGGGTGTTGAGCCACCCTCCTGCACTGCTCTTGCTCGTGGGTGCTTTCAACAACCACTTTGTGCCCGTCAGAAGCTCCCATGGTCGCACTGGGCAAAGGAACTTTCCTTTAGGCTACGGTGTTCGTATATGGTGTTTTAGTTTGCATGTTGGTTCACCAAGTTCAGTCTCTGAAGCATATATTTGTTAGAGAACAAATCCTCTTAAATCAGAGCAGATTGTCATGCACCTGAGGTGGAAGGTGGTGGGGCTTGTGACCATCCTGCCCCTGGGGACCGTCCTGCTGGGCTGGCCTGGCCTTTGGGGACACTGAGGGCTCGTTCTTCAGCTCACGTTAGCTCCTGCTGACATTACCTGGTCTCTTGGTTTGATGTGCTGTATTTGTGACTGCTTTTCCAGTTCCAGTTTTGCCAGATATTTTAAGTTTTCCCCTGGATGACTTATAAATTCCTCAGTTTCTGGTTTGAGAGGCACAGAGCTTTTGGAGATCATTTTCAGACCACCTGCCTGCTGTCGGTGTGAATCACCAGCACCAGCATTCTGGACTAGCACTAAACCAGAATAGCCCAGAATTTACCCGCTTCCTTCCAAGCGTGATTTCTGGAGACGAGAATTTCTTCATTACAGCTGACCACCAAGCCATGCTCACCAAACTTACTCCTTTATCAAATGGAATTATTGCTAGAGCTAAATCCTGATCTTCTCAGTATGACAGTATCTGCCTTGTGTACCCAGCCCAGTCTCCCCTGCCATTTTGTGCTCATGTTTGTAAGGTGGTGAAGAAATAACTTCTTTAATAGCCGAGAAATAAAAAAAAACCCACAAACATAAAAATAAAATATATAAAATGAAATAAAAAGAAAGTAGAAAATAAAAATAAATAAAAGACATTAAAAAAGAAATAACCAAGAGACTGTTTTCAACCACAGCTTTGAAAATACACTGTTTGTCGATATAATGCTTTGGCTTCTTGAAGAATATCTTGCTTCCAGCTTGTGTTTGGACTCTTTGTACTTCTTTGTCACATTCTTTTCCCCGTTCATGCTGTCTCTAGTGTGGTCCAAAGCTCATCCTGTCCCTGGAAAATTTAACTCTCAGCTTTCTTTTGACAGAGAGAAGAAGATTTCCCGCAGCAGTGCCTTGAAGGTACTGGACCATGCCATGATTGGACCAGAGGGCACAGACAACTGTCACAAGTTTGTTGACATTCTTGGTCTGAGGACCATCTTTCCACTCTTCATGAAATCGCCCAAAAAGATAAAGAAAGTTGGAACAACTGAAAAAGAACATGAAGGTAGGTGTGCTTCCAAAGCCTCCTTGTTGTGGAGGAGGTGGATGGAAGGCAAGTGTCTGGAAAGTCCCTGCAAGGAGGAGGGGACGGCACATCACCAGTCTTCCAGCTCCTGCCCCCGGCTGCGTGGGCTGGCTGTTGATGACACGCTTGCCCTGCTTGTTTTGGTATCAGCAGTTCCTGGCGATTCCATTTCATGTGCTGTTAATAAGTTATTTTACTCCTGTAGGGTCTGTTGTTTGAAGCTCTGACTCTTTGATGCAAAACTCTTTTGAAAAGAGTAATGAGGCATCTACAAATGTCACCTCAAAAGCAGTGTTTTCATGGCTCTGAGCACTGAAGTGTGACTCTATGAACATCAGGCATTGCAGAAATAAACTGTATGCTTTTGAAGTTGCTTTTTTAAAAAAAAAAA
>NW_010322798.1:0-3573 GCF_000700745.2 Antrostomus carolinensis
TGGGTGAAGCCATGCTGGTTGTCATCAATCACTCCTTGTTTTCCATGTGCCTTAGCATAGTTTGTACCTGCTCCATGATTTTGCCTGGCATTGAGGTGAGACTGACGGGCCTGTAGTTCCCCGAGTCTTCCTTGTTTCCCTTTTTAAAAATGGTTTATCAAAGTGTGACAAGCCAGCTATATTAGATGAAGAAATGTTTTTGTAAGAAATACAGACACGCACAGACGTTTATCTGTAAATAACACGATCAGAGTGCCTTTACATACAATTCTGCATTAGCATTTTCTCTACATGCTGTTTTAAATAAGATATGCTATGATACAACAGAACTATCCCATTTGTCAGTGCATCAAGTAAAAATTTTCCATTCACCCCTTTTGTTCTTCCACAGGCTTAATTCATCTAGTGTGCAGGAACTGTATTAAATTAGGTCCTGGGACACTCCAAATTACTGTCAGTAAATTATCTTCCTGTCATAGGAGCTAATTTAACCATCTTAGATTGCTTCAGATAATTTGCAATTCTTGCCTATTAACCATTAACAAGTCTCCTAATTTAACATGAAATGTCTCTGTTATTAATCTAAATAGGCAAACCCTCTGACAGTGACCTTCCTAAATCTGTAACTGTAACAACTGAAGTTTCAAATCAAGGGTGATAATTCCTCCCCACTCCCTTTCCCCAGTGGTATGAACAGTCCCGTCAGAGGACTAAATCACAGGCAATTGCCTTAAACTTCTCTTTGCAGAGTTCCTGTCAGGGTCTGCTGCCAAGACACACGGTGTGCACAGCCTCACAGGAGAAAATTTGGATCACAGATTTAATTCCTCCTCACTCTCAAATTCCTCTTCCTTGATGAGGCTGACGATACAGAAGCATCAGCATTTCAACGTAACGATCGCTCAGACAGTCTGGGTCATAGTTATAAGCCATGGCAACAGATCAAGCAACAACTGAGAACCAGTATTTTCAGTTCACTGCAGAATTCAAGTACAGTCTCTTCATTAAACTTGAGCTTTAAAATACTAATGGTTTGTATTAAGTATTTAATACTAGAGCCTTTCAAAAGCTTTGTATGGAATTACCTAAAACACACTGCTGGTAATTTCCCTTCTGAGGCAACATATTCCAAGACACAACAGTGCAAAAGATAGGAAATAATTGGAAATTGCCATCTCCAACTGAAGAAGCAACTCTGACAGTAGAGAATATTTTTACAAGTTCATCCCACTGAGAAAAATACTAAAACAAAAAGGTATTAAATACAAGTTAAAGACAGAAAAATCAGATACTCAAGTTGGAAACCATCCAGACTAACCGAGTTAAATACCAGCACTTGTATAAGGAGTGCCATGGGATTCTTTAAAGATTATTTCAGAATGTGAGTTGTGCTTCTCATCCACAACAAGACATTTGCAATAAACAGAGGTTAGTGCTAATTTGGTATTCCCCACTCAGTTACTAAATGAGCCCAACCTTGCTTGGAAAAAACAACAGAGCCTGACCATCCAGTAAAAGAATTACTGATGAGTTTTGATGAGTTTTGGTGTAGCATAGACTCATTACAAAAGTGGAAAAAAAACCCAAACAAGCCAGAGCAGCATTTGCTTCCCCCCCTTTTATCTCCTTTTGGAAGTTGCCCATCTCCCTAGGCTTTGCCCTGCCCCAAATCTCCAGGCATTACTCTTCGAACCTTCTGGTCCACACTCCCAAGCCTCATATTAAGTTGTTTCTACCCATCAGGCTCTAAGTGTTTGCATCAACTTCCATCACAAATTCTCAGCAGCCAAGGTAGTTCCCCAGCCAAAGACTCAGAGGTATAGCCAGTGACCACAGAGTTTTCTCTCCACCATCCCTTCTTGCCATCTCCCCCCAGGTCCTAGCCCAGCTCATCCCCATCACACAGGAAGGGCTCATTACCATCTGAGATGCTCATCTTTTGCTGTCACCTTACTCCATGGCCCCTCTCTGGGGATGCAAAATGAAAGCAATAAAGACATGAGACCTTCTTGAGCCTTCTCTTGATGTGTCTACTTCCCTTCCCCCCTCATCCTCCCCTTAAGTCAATTCATTCCTCTTATTTTGCCAGTATTTACATCTTTACCCACATCACTACTGAACTTTTTTTTTTTAAACAGTAATTCTCAGCATCTAAAACTGTGTTCTGAACTCATCAAGCTACTGCAGTTTATATAATTTTACTGCCTCAAGTGAATTATTTTAAAAGAAAAAGCTTCCAACATTTTGGATGATATACTGAGCTTTGAGTCTTCAAGTCTTGCATCTAATGTTCACAATGCTTATCTGAATATCAAGCCATACTTTAAAAGCTATATAATAGCAGTAGATAAAGCATCACAGGAAATTGTTTCTGTCCTCATACTGAAGCTAACTTGCTCCATAATAATATAGTTCCCAACTTACGGTTCATTTTAACAAATCCCATAAAAATCCTCTGATGTGCCCAAGTCTCTTAACAGCTATATGACTTAATGATCAATTCACCAAAATACATCAGCAGAATAGTTTAAAATCTGCAGTGGAGGTGGATAAATGCAGAAACCCCTGTGAGGATCTTAGCTGTTTACTACCTTACAATCCCAAAGGAATGCTGCATGACACAAAGCAAGTCATCTACACTGCTTTTATTAACTACAAATGCCAAAACTAGTAGTATTTTTATTTTCAGACGCTCAAAAAACGTTTATTCAGTAAGTTAATTACAATAAAAGAGAGCAGTTATGGGCCAGAGCACCTTTCTCCATATAAAGCAGCCCTAAATGTAAGCTCATTCACCCTGCAATGATCCCAGCACAAGGACAGCTGCATATGGCTGGAACACAGAGGGCAGATTCCTCTGTAACCTAAGACTGACCATGAGTGACTGAGGACCTCCAGGTTTACATCCCATGATACAGGAAATTCATTTTTCAGATTTATGAAGGAACTCCATAAAACTGCCCTTCTGCTAACAAAACAAAAAACAGTTGAATGAGCACAAAACAGACTACAGCAATAGTTCAAGCACTAACACTTTAATATTCTGAATACTCCTGTCTTCCCAAAACAGCATCTCTGTAGCTTGTCACTTACACTAACCTGGTGTAGAGCAAGCTTGTCAATTCTTCACTGGAATGCCAGCCTCAAACCTACTCTGGCCTTTGCTTAGCAGAGTGGTAAGGTCCAAGTACCAAGACTCTTTGGGGCTGGGGAGGAAGACTCCTAATCCTATGCCCACAGAGCAGCACCATACTGTTACCACAGGCACTATTTCTCCAGAGCTGGCTTTTCAGAATTTGCTCACTGCAGCTAGACTTAGACCCAAAAATGCAGAACCCAGGAGTCCTCTACTCTCGGGTGCAACTACTCACTGCCAGGTCAGGCAGTGCCTATTAATGTGCCTAACGTGAGGTCAAAGATAAAAAGCTTTTAACAGAATATACTGACAGATACTTGACACTGACAAGCAAATCAGCTGCAGTAACTCCCCACAGATTATCAGATAATGGAAGAAATAAGTATTTTGTTAAAAATTAGCAAATAAATACAGAATCACAGAATGTCAGGGATTGG
>NW_010322799.1:0-47127 GCF_000700745.2 Antrostomus carolinensis
CCCCCACTATGGCTTTTTCTTATAACAGTTTGTTTACTTCTACTGAGATGTGTACATGCACACGTACTCACTGCCTCAAACTCCTCTACAGGTAGGCATGACCCAGAAGTACAATATCATCTTCTGCATTTGTTCAGATTCTTGGAAACATGCTCAAGAGAGGCAATGCAGATCTGATATATGGATGCCAATTTGTCCCTCTGTCTTAATGCAGCCAAAGTCTGACCTCCCCCAGTTTCCAGATCTTTCTGAGTAGAGGAAGGAAAAAAAAAAATCACCAGATTTTTCTTTTATAGATGAAAAGAGCTCTGAAAATGTAAATATGTTAATTAATATGTCATATCTCTGTAACATATTTGGATTTTTAGTTTCCTTTGTCAGCTTAAGATATCTGGATGAGGCACTGGGATTGTACATGCTTATAAAGGTGCATACATACCTGTAAATGAAGTTGCAGTACATGTTTTTTTCTAATCAGAAGAGATTTAAATGATTTTTTAATATCTTTTGTGAATCACTACTAAAGAAAGTGGCAACTTCTCAAGCTTTAAGAAAAAAGGAAACAAAAGAAAAGCCTTTAGATGTCCACAGTAGGTGGCATCAGCTACTGACCTACCTACTAATAAGGCAAATGAAAGGAAAACAGCCTGAGAGGAACTAAATAGCAGAGAGCCAAACTCTTGAGGGAAGAACAGGCAAAGGAAGCATACAGTGCTTAATTCACCCTGACTAAAAAGCTCTGTCAAACCACAAGTTGAAGATGCTACCATATATAACAGCATTACAACAGAAGAAAATATTTAATTTTATTATAGTCCTTTGACTGGAATACTGCTGATATTGAATTGCTGAACATGTCTGAAACTAGAAATTTTAATAAGAGTCTTTAAGAAAATAACATATAGCCTGGGAGCAATCACTAGGGCTAGTCAACCTTCTGCTTGCTGTTATAGGACCTCAGTCCTAGTGGATGATCTATGGGAAATAGCTCTGAAATTAAATTAAGCCAGCTGGTACTGCTTCAAAATCAGCACCTTATGCAGTAAATAGAAACATGGGACAGAATAAATTAAACAGAAAAGTCAGAATCATAATTATAAATGCCTTCCTCAGCTACTTTGGAAATGTGTAATTCTTCTTAGACTATCTAAATTTGTTCCTGTCCCTTAAAGCCTCCCTAGAATATTTAGAAAACAGATTTCCTTAGAGCCTGAATACTTCTCCTGCCCTCACTTCTAACCAAATATATACTTTAAACTTGTTTTTAAAAATAATAAACTTCAGTCTTAAGCAGTTCATTGTTCCTTTTTTACATTTACCATAAAATCAGCATTAAGGGTTTAAGCAATTAATTTACTTACATATTTAATACCTGGGTTGATATGTTTTTGATAATTATATATTACTAAATTTAGATACATATATTTAATATATAGGTAATGTCTGGCTTAAACAGTTTTCTGTAAGCCTTTTCAAGAACTTCCCCAGCCACGGGACAGTTCTGCTACTACTAGTACAACCCTGTGTTATTTCTGGTTATTTATTTTTCACTGTAATGCTGCATTGCAAAAATTAACTCTGGTTACTTTGATATTTGACTCATTTTACAGTTATAACAAATATAATTTGTTTTGTTTTTAACTGTGAAATAATATAGGAAACACATTGAAAATCTTTTAAAAACATGCTTTTTTTGTATTTTTTATTGGCTTAGGGGCAAGAAAATTGAAGCATCAATATTTTCTTGCCATATCCCCAGCAAAAAAATAAAAAGAAAAGAAACAGATTGCAGATTCCTGCAATTTCTTCCCATGGCTTTAGTGACTCCTGGAAATTTCTCATATAGTCCATACTGTCAGCAGGATTCTTTCCCGGATTTCTCACTCTTTTTAATTTGTATCCCTTAGCTACCTGCTCCGTCCTTTCCTTCCCCCTCCCTTCTATTTCAACACTAATAGGCCTGCTGGAATCCACTTTCTAAATAAAATCAGTCAAGTCACCTCAGCTTTGATTGCTTTATTCCCATGCTGTAGAATGAAAGCACTTTGTAGAATCAAAAATGTTCTACATTCGATTGTCATAAATAACAATGCACAGCAAAGAACTTAAGCTATCAACATAAACAACACAATATGAAAGCGTGCTTCAAACCAGATGCTGCCTTATTTCTGCCCAAACAGTTTGAAGAGCCTGTTAAAATGCTTCAAGTTGCTGTTTACAGAAGGTCAAATGAACATTTTTCAATGAAATGTGTCCCTTCTGGTTCCTTAATGATTAAATACAGTGGAACAATAGCCATTTAAAATAGCAAAAGAATATCTGATGATTTTTTATTGTTAGGATTGTTAAAATAGGAGGAGTTGAAAAGCTTTGTGTGAGGTGAGAGAAAAATGCTCTGACAGCATCAAAGCCACCTCAAAGATTTTGACAATTTGTCAAAAATCACTGCACTTTCCAAGTAGCCTTTTGCAGGACTCGTGGGAAAATAAACAACAACCTTCCTTCATTCAGAATGGTAAACAGTTTTTCCCGCAATCCCCCCAAAATGTTGTGTCGTGTCCCCCCCACTCCAAAAAGAACATTTCCTAACACAGATATTCCCTCATAGAGGAAACCACCTATCCAATTAAATTCTGTGTACTTGTGCCTTTGGAAAAGGGTTCTCTTTAACACCCAAGACTCCAAATTTACCTCCTGGATTTTGCTCCTTCTTTCCTTCTCACCTATGTCAGAATTCACCCTACTGTAGGTATTCCATTTTGTTGCATGTCATTAAAACTGCAGTTGTTTTGAGTTTTGTTGGTAGAACTTCAACCTTTAGAATCCACTTTCATCTATAAAATAGAGCTGAATTTCATTGAAAAATAGTCTGCCTTTGTACAAAGACAATCATGCATTCAGAATGTCAAATGTTGACCTAACTAAGATTGAAGCTGATCTTGTTTGATAAGAAACCCACCATTAAAAAAAAAAAAAAAAGGGAAGGAAAAAAGAGAGTAAACAATGCTTTTGTTCTAAATGGTCTGGAACAAAATTGTATTTCTTTTCATGTTTGATCAAAGCCTTAGTAACTTGTCAGGGTTTTGAAAATCAGAGCTATCAGGCTACTCCACCTCTGTTGCAACTCTATGGAGGAATACCACTTGATATTTGTGACTTTTACTCTGTCCAGCTATCCATACTAAAACCTTGCAGAGTTGTATTTTGCTGTACAATGAAAATGAAGTCAGCAACATTTCTGTTAAATTCACATTATTGTGCTGGAGAGTCTGACTTTTTGTGTAAACATACTCAGCATGCGACCATCAAAATAGTCAAGAAATAGTAAAAATAGGTAATAAGTTTTTGCTATGTGAACTCCTGTCTTGTTACTCATGACTTCCTCATGTGCGAGCTGCTTTACAGGGCATATAATTAATAACTGAGATTCTTATTAAACTGGATCCATTTAGATCAGATATATATATATATATAAGTGTTTTCCTTAAGAAACTGCAAGTTTATGATGAATTACAGGAGGTTTCACGGTGCTTATTTCTAAGTAGAATGCTTGTTTCAAGAGAAAAGTCCTTAAAACTCTTCTTGCCTCCACAGAGATAAGTTTATACTCTGTTTGGCTTTTATATATGTGAAGTGAGGCAAAAAAATATAGGGAGTCTTTTTCCCCACAATTGAGGCTTCTCAGGCAGGACATAGCTCAAGAAGTCCCTAGTTCTGATGAGAACAAGATCTGCTTTCATATGCTTGATATCCTAAAAAGGCCATGAATGTGCTGAGGGATATTAACTATAAATCAGTCTGCAAAACTGGTAAAAGCTAAAGCAGTTGGTGGCATACTGGTGGGGTTATTCTCATGAGGATTTGACTGCAGGGGTGTTGCAGTGTGTGTGGTACTGTTGTGGGGACAGGTAGAGCCAAGGCAGCAAGCAAAGGTCTCTGCTAGTCTGTTAGCAGATTTACAGAAGTTTCTGGTTATTTGGGAGAGAAGAAAAGTGTAGAAAGTGCTATGTATATGTGCATACATATATGTACAAAAGCATATAGAAAAAGCTATATAAAAAGGTGGGTGCTACTTGGTTGCATCAGTCTTTTAGCAACTCCCCTCACTCCCTAGCCCCAGCTTTATGTTTGTAGACTCCCCCTCTTCTCCCTCCTGATTCTCACTAAACTCTTACCAATGGGCTTGAACTGCAAAATACTGGGTTGGGTGGACCAGTCAGATGATGGCTTTTATTGGATGGAAACTCAGCAAATTGAGTAAGAAAAGGTCACTAGTGTGTTGAAAATCCCACTAGCTATCAGAGATGGGTACAGTAGCCAGGCTGCCTTTAACATACTCCATTTCCACAGATAACAACTGACGCCCATTAGGCCTAGCTCACCTGCACACATTAAGCTCTTTGCACTGCATGAACTCCCATGCTAAGTGAAGTGCATCACTGTAACTGATTTTCTACACCTCTACCTTAGCTTCCTTCAAGAACTGTGGCAAAAATAATGGTATTTGTTCATTATTGTCCCTGCTTTAGCACTCTTTAATTACATATTTATCCATCCCTGCCTTTCTGCCTTAAAGAACAAATTTAAAAAGTACACAGAAGACAAAAAACTGTTGGTTTTATGTTATAGCAAGAGTTATCTGTCGTCAGGTACTGTATTCCTCTTTCAGTGAAAATGCAGAGTAAAACCTTTGCTTAAAAAAAAATTATATCAAGTTTACTGTGTTAAAAATGAACATGAATTTTGGTCCAGATCCTTTGAGATGTAAGGTACAAGCCAGTTAATTTTAGTCAAGCCTCACTCCAAATTCCAGAAAGGATCTAGTGAAATAAGGAATCATTTGAAGGCTGTGATTGACCTCCAGTATTTGGCTTATATTAGTTCTAGCATAACAATATCATTCCAGGGTGCAGAAATAATAGCTAAGCATTGGAATGGATTGCTTAGAGGGTAGTAACAGGTGCTACTACTATTACAAATCATTCAATTATTAAAAAAACAGAGTGACAGAAGGCTATCAGAATTTACTTAGCTGCAGTCAATCCTGCCTTCAGGCAAAATAATGGGCCAGATGATCCCCTTTTCTGACCATTTTATTATGACTCATTCTATGATTTTCTGATCCACCTTCCTCAATTTCCTTTGGGAATTCATCATGTGTCCCTCTGCCCACAGGTATAAGGTATTAAAGAATTTTCCTCACAACTTTCTGAAACTTCCAGGAAGAGAACAGAAATGCTTGGCCATCTCTCTTCCACCTGCACAGAAGGATATTCAGTCAGGGAACAGAAAAAATGCAGTGTTAGCTTCTTTCCTGCATCCTCCTTTTGACTATTTGTCACCCTACAGAGACCGGTTAGCCAGCAGTAGCTCAAAGGAGAGACTCAGTGGAAGAGAAGGGGATGGTACGACTGGCTTCCCTTTAGGAAGGTTCAGTCCTTGCATGCAGCCTTCACCTTTCTTCACTTAAATGAAAAGTCAGTCCTTTATGAATTCACATCCAGGAACTTTTCACCTATCCACAAAATAATCTTTCTCCTTGATGTTATTTGGGCTCAAGATATCTTTCTTAAAAAAATATTTTTTTTTTTTAAGATATCTTTAGTACAGAACTGGTAATTACCTCTGCCTGGTAAATTTATCTGAGAACTGCACCAATGCTTTCTGTAGATGCCCAGAGGGTTTGTACTTTTCCTCAGTGCATATATCTCTGTCAATGACTTTATTTTTCCCTGTGTTTCATAAAACTTTTAGTAAGATCACAAGTGGTGGCTTGTTGCTGCAGAGGTTTGAAAACACTGTCATCAGTTGAGTTTTGGACTTCATTAACTTAGTTCAAGAGTTATGAGTGTTACTGTCTTTAGGATGTTCACTTAGAGGATCCTAAAGATACTCACATCAAAACCAAATCCACCAAATTGCCAATATTAAGTAATAATTTCATAGCTGACTTTTTGAGGTATTTGTGTAAGAATGGTTGGCCCTCCCACAGACTGTACAGAAAAAACTGTCACCCACTTTGCCTGAATTGGCTGAGTTTTTGAATGAGCTACACATACATGTACTCAAAAGATCTACACATGCAAACTCAACTGATATCTTTGGCAGCTCCAGCAAAGGGTGGAATATGAGTCTGAACTGAAAAACTTGCACATACAAGGGGGAATCCAGTTCTCCTTTTACTAACACAGATGTAAATCAGAAGTATGCCTTTGACAGCCAGTGGTGCTACACTGCACAGACAGTGTTACTGAGCAGGGAATCGGGGCCAGGACGGAGATCTGGAATATTGCCAAGTTGAAGGAATACTAGGTTGATACCCGCTCTGAAATCCTATAGAAACCCTCATCTCCTAGTTTATCAATTCACAACTACAGATGCTTGAATAAAAAGAAAAAGGTCCTGTGTGTTTGCAAAATCTGGCCTTTATTTTATATCACTCTCATGACAAAAAGTGCTAGAAAAATGTCTTAAACCACTACTTGGGGATTTCCTCCAAGCACTATGCCAGCTGCTCTCAGCCTCCATTGTGAAATGATGGGCTGCTGGCATAGCCAAAGTACTTTACACTCCAGCAACCACTGGATGCATAGCAGCCCTTTGGGAGTCATTACCAACTGGTGTAATTTAGGGCAGCCCTGAGGCAGCTCTAAGTCACAGTCTCCAGGAACTGGAGGCTATAAAGGTGGCATAACACCTCTCCTCTATGTCTATAATCTGCAATAACATTTACAATACAGACTGCATCATATTATTTCCATGTTTAATTAGAGTAAAGAATATGAAACATTTTACTTTAACACTACCCCGTGTGCTGTTACCAGCTCTGTATGTGATTTAATGGGTGATCAATCATTCACATATCAGTGGTGATGTAAACCTGATGTTCATTTGCTCTTTTTCACTTCATGCATGGATCTCATGTAACAAGAAAAGAAATATCTACCAGGAATGTGGTAGTTCTGCATTGCTGTTAAATCTCAGCAAGCCCTCCTAGAAACCAAAAAATAAGGTAGCATCAGTTTACAGACCAAATTTTCAGTGGCATGGTTCCAAGTCTGTGCTATTGGCCAGCCTGGCTTATGCTTTGCTTTCATGGCCAAATATGTGATGCTTGACATGTCAAGTCAGCTGCTATTTTTTTTTTAAGAAAGTATTGTTGATACAGCTGTGAAAGGATCCTTTCTCCTTTCCAAAGAATTATCGCTAATTGCATTAACCAAAGAGAGACCTTCTTCACTGCTTAACACTCTGAATGAAAAGGTTGAAGACGTCGGGATATTTTTGCCCCATCATCATTTTCCTTTCAGTGTCTTCTCACTACCCATCTGATCTGATGCTGCTGTCCACTTATACTTTGAATGGGTATTATCCTCCCATACGTCTTCAGATACAACTTTTGTTGAAATAAACAGGAAAATTGCCTTCGTGAAATCTGAAGGATTAGACCTCTTAAAGGAAAAATTGTTAGATTTATTCCACTGTTATAGGCCAGTGAACTGAGTCCAGCTGAGCTCAGGAAGAGATGGAGCCAAGGACAGTCAGAGTCGGTGGTGTCCCATGCCAGGGGAAGGAGAGCTGCAGTGTGCGCAGGGAGACCGGTGCCTTGCAGAGCTGTCCTGGGGAGCCCAGGCACAGTGTGTGAATGCCTGTTTGCTCAGGGGCTGAGGAAGATGCTGGAGTGTCCCTGATATGTCAGGCCTGGAGGACACGTGGGTACCATTCTTACCTCTGTGCTGCTCTGCAAGTGCTTATGTGTAGCTCTGAAGAACAGTTTCCAAATGCTTCTATCCAGGAGCAAGAGCAGGAAAGCAACCTGAAACCTGCCAGGGAAAGGAGAGTAATTATTTTGCCAGTGATAACAACACAACTTTCTTGTAATCATAGTAATAAAACAAAAGTTGACAAGTGATGACTTCTCTGAGGTGCTTTTAACTTTAATAAGAGCTCCATTAATTTTTCATATTATTGATAAAGCAAATTAATACATATCTCAAAACAAGAAAAACATAAAAAGGCATCAAAACCAAATTGAAATAATTGAAACTTATTTGTAGAGAATGCTATTAAAATAACGGAAATAATCTTCTGTAAATTCACTTCATGCATAACTAGAAATTATTAGAATGCATATATACCAACCTCTGTGTTTGTAATTTTGACACACATCCTAATAAACTCTGGGGTTTTTATTCACTTGTACTCTGAAAATATTACTCTGTATGAATGCACAGTGACTCTGAGAAAGAACTAGTGGAAAGAAGCGAAGCGAAGAAGAGCTGTCACTGAGGAGAAATGTAGACCAAGATTCCATTCACCAATATCCTCTATCTGCTCTGTTCACTTCAGGGAGTCAGAGCAGATGCAAACGCAGCCTAAGCACAGGCCTACCAGGCACTGGGGAATTTAGCAAGTATTCTGCAGATATTTCTTTCAGAACTGCCAAGCTCTGGGTGTCCTAAGAACCTGAAAGAATTAAACCCTCCCTCAAATGTGTTCATGACAGACTTTGTTTTAGCTCTTGTTCTTGTATCGTCTGTAAACAATAAAGTTTATGAGCTAGGAATGGGCATTTGGGAATAAAATGATAAACAAACAGGAATATTTAATACTGTTTTTTTTTTTATTATTTCTCAGATACAGAGGTGAAGCTTTATTTTAATTAAGCATTTTCTACTTCTGCCTGCATCAGTATTAAAGTGGAAAATTTATACAAGGCAATTTAGTGTTTAAGCATAGAGATAATAATCCACATTTTCTGAAACTAGCCAAGAGGGTAGGCTCCTGCCTAGAATTATTTACATTCTTTGACCCTTTAGGCTCAGCTCTTTATCCAACCAAATTTATCTAGCAGAATTTGTAGCCTAACTTGCTTGTACTTTACACATTTAGCATTAGGACTGCAGCAGAATTTTACAAGTATCTGGCATATTCTTGATAGCACATCTGGTGAGTATGGACACTGTTCATTAGAACAGTTTTTCAAACTGATAACATGCCAAAGCTTTGACAAAAGTACTTATGGTAGATGTCAATCACTTTTCTTTGCCAGTTTAAACATGCACCCTTCTGGGAATAATTTTTGTCTCTTCTGCCACATACAACATAATGAACAATATCTTCAGGCTTTGCAAATGAATGCAGGTCCCCATGTTATGTATACTACATGTGGATCACTAAGCAAAGATGATATTTATATATGTTATCAAGCAAAAATCTGTGAGAAACAGCAAGATAAGTAAATCATTGGTAAATAAGGACTGTGTGAAGGACAGGGAGAACAGTGGTCATACAGTACAGCAGTCACTAGTATTACCCACATCTGGTGATGACAATGAACAGGTTTTTTACCCCCCTGACAAAGCCTCCCCCGGCCTAATGAAATTTTCTTCTCTTACAAAAAGATAACAGGTATCATAGATAAGGAAGGACTATACATAAAAGGTTATAAAAAGTTAGAGGGACTGATTTTTTGCAGCAAAGAGGAACTGCAATGAAATAATCATTACCTGATTTCTGACACTTGTAGAGGCTTGCATTACTCCTCAGTTTGTTCTTGTCTTCTCCAAGGGGAAGGGTCTCCTAGTGTGAATGACAGAGCCAGAAATGGGCCCTCCAAGAAAGATGAGACATCCTTCTGATCTGAACTTATGTTGCACTGGGGGATTAGCTGTGGGATAGACTTAATACAGAATAATAGAATCATAAAATAGTTTGGGTTGGAAGGGACCTTTAAAGGCCATCTAGTCCAACCCCCCTACGGTGAGCAGGGACATCTTCAACTAGAACATGTTGCTCAGAGCACTGTCCAACCTGGCATTGAATGTTTCCAGGGATGGGGCATCTACCACCTCTCTGAGCAACCAGTTCCCAGTGTTTCATCACCCTCATCGTGAAAAATTTCTTCCTTATATCTATTCTAAATCTACCCTCTTTTAGTTTAAAACCATTACCCTTTGTCCTATTGCAACAGGCGCTGCTAAAATGTTTGTACCCATCTTTTTTATAACCCCCATTAAGTATTGAAAGGGTGCAGTAAGGGCTTCATATAGATTCTCCTCCCTTCATTCCTGTTATTTGCATGTAGATTTTCATTTGTGAATTTCCTAAGCTAGGTTTCAATAGTGATTACATGTTAATAATGAAGTGAGAATAATCAAAAATTCAAAAAGAGCTGTAAATCTTACTTTTTTTCACTAAGTTGCACAAACAAACTACAGACCATTTTGGTCTTTCACATGAACAGACTGAGTCTCTTTTAAATATGTACTGGTAAAACATTTCAGATCTGCTGAATACAGTAGGTATTTATGCTTTTATTTTAAATGGGGATTACGAATTATTCGCCTTTTGTCATGCACAATATGCATATTATGGTGTGGATATTGTGTTACCAATTCACTGTAACTAAGTACTTTGGCACTTAAAAAAAAAGCCATTTTTGACCCAGTAGACCATAATAGAGCCTTTCAAGCTTGTTTGAGGCAGCTGCCATGAACTGAAAAAGTCATAAAAAACATGCTGTATGTAGAGCAATTTAATATGTAGAAACGTGCATTTTCAGTAAGATATGATGGCTGGTTCAGACTCTTTTAAATAAAACAAAAGTATTGGTCCTCATTATCTTCTGATGGTGAGGAAGGCATCAGATTAGTCCTGTCAATAGCTACTAACTAGCAGGTGAAGTTACCAAACTACCTCCCCTCCTCCCTGGTGAGGGTGGTACCATGTATGCCCAACACAAGCTTTTATGGGCGTGTGAAAGCAACGCTGTACCACTGAGAAACTCTGAGAGAACCAGACAATTCAGCCAAAAATGTATTTTAAAAGTATTTTTAGTGGTTTAAATAAAAACACATTCTTGGTTTTTTAATGTGGTTTTCAGTATGTTCCATCTTTTTAAATTTAGCCTATTGCGTCAATATTTTATATGCCATCATGAATGCTGTCCTCTTGTTAACGAAATAATGGTTCAAGCCACAAAATTAAAACCAGTTGGTTTGTCAAATTCTGAGCCTAAAAACAATTCTGTAAGATGACTATGGAGAAAATATAGGGAACCTTGGTAATTATTGGTAATTAACCACTGAGGCAAAGGGTTCCCTTTAGTCGTCTCAAACCAGGACACTGATGCCATCTGGCAAGGTCTGGGAATGCCACCAGGCCTCCTATTGCCAATTCAGAAGAAAATGTGACTCTTACAGACCCTCTGTCTTATTTGCCAGTCCCATGTCAGCATCACAGATACCATGCAACACCATGGATGCCACTGGACACTCCTGTTTCAGCCAGTGCCTAAAGGTTTATATTGTAAATTCTTAGTATGATTTGTATGAGCATGGAAGTTGTGTGTGAGTGTGTGATTCTATGTATTAAGAAAGTATATATGATTCCTCATGAATGTTCATAAATGTGCATGTGTTGAGGTACATACATATGCATTAAATAGCAGAGTAAACTTACTATAGAAATTACAATATTTTCCCCTCAAAAATTCTTCCCTTAAAGATTTAATTTTATTTTTAGCAAGAGGACTGCAGCAACCAAAACTCACAGTATTGCCTCTTCCACTGAATAATCATTAGAGGTTCTAAATAAAGAATCAAGTGCTGGAGCCAAAGCAAAGCACACTGAAGTCAATAGGAGTCTTTTCATTGACTTCAATGGGCTTTGAATCAGAGTCCAAATTCTAACTGTTGCTGAACATATTTACAACCACAATATTTTGTGTGGTGCTCTCTGTGGGCACAATGGTGGAATTTACTCCAGAAAACAAATGAAAACGTATTCTTAGATGTTGTGACCAGTATTATTATACACTCAAAAACTAGGTCTTGTGAATCTCAGTTATACCACTAAAAAATAATCAATTGATTCAGCTGTGCACATGCGGATGTATAGCTAGATAATGTCTCTCCAGGCCAGAAAACAACTCATGCTGATGCTTCTGAAACCACTGCCAAAGAGGAAGAGAAGTTATTAATATCAGTGTATTCACATATATCAAAATTAGGAGCAATATTATTTTAAGCATGTTCTTATAAATCATAGCTGCTGCAAAAATTCTAAACAGAGTGAATTGATGTTTGTTTCTAATGCTAATTAATCAGTGGCAATCACACTGGACTTACACAGAGCATGCTAGTATTGGTATGTCTGATTTCAATTTTAGAAACTACTGTGAACTTATTAAGTCATTTGCCATTTTGTAATATAGCATGTCTAAGTAACATAGAATGTTTCCAGCTAAAAGCTATTTGATGCCTGTGTTTTGTAGGTAAGCTGGGGAGGCCTTTCCTCATTCCCTCCCTCAGATGTATAATACAATAACAGACATTACACAGTACAGTGACATTCCATTATGTCGCACAGCATCATATATTCTTAGCTCCCGAGGGAAAAAATGACCAGTGGAAATTGAAGCTAGCCTGTGGATTTAGCCAATAATTCACTGGATCTCAGCCAAGTTTCTCAGCCAGCTACATACATACATACACCTACATAACTGTGACTTTAAGAGATTTTTAGTAGGTTGACGTCCAATTAAAAATATATTTTGATCCTGTTGCAATAGCGTAACCAAAAATTAATTATATAGTACCCATTAAAACAGAGACTAATTTCAATAGGACCCCTTTGAAACCTTTGAAGACATTACCAGCTCTCCAAGCATGTTGACTATCTGGAGAATGAATTATTATATCCTTGTCAAATTTTATATATCATGCTGTTAAAAATATTAGTCACAGGAGCTATTTGACAGCAGTGTCACAGTAAAGTTCTTTTGTCTATATGAACATGGATAACCTGATACACAAAACCATGCCCTGGTGTATGGCATCCAGTGGTAAAGGCTGAGCACTGAAAGTTTCCTCGGAGGGTTGGCAATACCCTGCCAATAGATATACGGTACATGCCATTTAAGCCAGCTGAGTACTGCTTTTCCTCTCCCTCCCTCCAGTTTTTCCATTCCCCAAGGGGCAATCCTTTAGCGAACAACCCATTTAAGTCAAACAGCTATCATGTAAAAGTGAAGAAGAGCAACAAAGCACTTCCAAGGGAAGCAAGTTAAGATCTAGGCCCCGAGGTTCTGAGGGGGGGAGGGGGCGCTAAAGAAACTGAACCAAAGAAATTCTAAAAAGGTACTTTTTTAGGTTAAAAAAATAAGATTAGAAACTGGCTTGTATGAGCCCAACTGTGATTAAAAAAATAAACCTTTTATAGTTAAGACAGGATTTTTTTTCTTTTTGTTCTTTGACTTTTCCTTGCAGAGAAAGAGGCTATCTTCAGTTAATCAGAGCAAAGAAAGAGTGGCTGAGGCAGAAGCAGCATCATGTGGGTGAAGGTCAGGCCAATTTTCACCCATGTGATGCTGCTTTATCACTCATGGAACAAAGATTAAGGCCTTTCTTTTCTTTATCCTTTTGTGCTTTCCCCCATTACTTTAACAGATCTGAACAAATCCCAGGCAGTTCATCCAAAAGTTCCTTTTAGCTACATTTAGTTCAGATCCTCTAAATTCCACATAAGACTTCATGCTATACCAACATGAAGAGGATATAAAACCCACATGTGTAGGGAGAAAAATGCTACAGAAAAAACACAGAAATCATTGCAGAACATGATGACAGCAAAGGCCTTTTCAGCTGCAAGAAACTAGGCACATCCAGGAATCAGAATTATCGGTATTACTATTCCATTATTATTAAAGGAATACGCTTTCCTGCTACACCAAAATGCTGCATGAATATTGATGCTTGTTTAAGATGATGCTAATATGATAAACCTCTACTTGAGCTCCGAGGTTCTGAAAAATTAAAAAAACCCCACTAGAAATACCAGTTCATTGTTGCCCATGAGTAAATATAAAAATGTTGTATCACAAAAAATTAGCTTCCATTGCATATATTTACACATCGTGTTGGTAGCCAGCTTAATCAAACATATTATTCCAGAATTGCATCAACTTCAGAAATAGGACAGGATGTAATTTTTACACAAAGTACCTGGAGAACTGATTGAAAGGGCAGTTATTGGATTTGACTGTGCTTTTCAGTCCTTCGGTGTTATTCAGGTAGGGGCAAGCAGACCTTCATAGCCCAATATTTATCTCTGTTTCAAACAGGCTTAAGGAATGCCTGTTGATTAGTGCATTTATTTCATTCATCAATCTCCTGATATTTAAAAACTATGAGTACAGTATGTTGAAATAAAATAATAGCAATCAGTTAGTAAGCATAATGACAAGACGGTATATTTATGTGATGGGTCCCAGCTATCCATAAGGTTTACAGTTTCACATACACCAACTCCATAACATTTAATATATTAAAAATATGGAAAGTAAATCAGTTAAGCATTTAATAAGTGAGACAGGTATCTTAATATGGTTCTTAGTGTTATGCCATTGGTGTTAGTACTACTGTAGTGATCAAAGCGTCTTTCCAGAGTTCAGATTCCCTGTTTCTCCATCATCAGTGTAAATACTGTTCTTCCACTAACACAGTTTCAGGAGTGGGGGAAGTACTGCATAAAGCATCAGCTGAAGCATGGAACCACTGCAGCTTTTTGTACAAGCCACTAGAAAAATTGGCTTATTCTCCTCTACCATATAATATCATGTATCGGAGTGGTTCCCAAATTTTGTATAGGTTTGTACTATTTATGTCTACTAAAATCTTGGCCTCACTGACAGCAAAAATGTTATCTTTGACTCCAATGAGCCTTGGTTTCATCAAGCATGTCCAAGGGAAATATTTCAAAGGTGAGTCCTTTTTACGTTGAGTAATTTTGAGATGTTTAAACCACTAATATAAGTCTGAGAAGTCAGTATGTAAAAACTGCTTGGATAGGATAACATAAAAATGCGTTCTTATTGAGGCTAATAAGAGGTCAATAAATGTTGTCATCTATACATTTCTGAAGAGCATCATATTCATATCGCTCATACCTGAAAACCTCTTCCTATGCATAGTCAAGATTTCTCATGCAGCCCAAAGCATTCTCATCATCTTCTAAAAACAGAATATATCAGCACTTTTTTGGACTGTTTGGAGCTTTAGACAGAAAACCCAACAAGTCTAGGAAGTCTGTTTCATGGACTCTGATTTGGGTAACAAATAATTTCTCCTGTGCCAACCTAAATCCCACCTCCTTTCTTCAGAAAAGAGCTTTGAAATGTGTTTCCTCTGGCTGTTTTGGTAGACTATAGTTATTTTGCTTTCATCAGGTGACAATTTATCACTCTCACTGAGATTCCTGGGTTAGATATTTGTAACAGATATTAAATATCTTTCAAATTAGGTAAATCCCGCTGGAAAATTCTAGATATTTCTTAGTTTCTAAAAGCTCTGATTTTCAAGCAATGTTTCACTCTCAATGCAAGCCAATGGCTGAGAGCGGTGGCTAGAGCCAATAAGACATGACAAACTCTGGGAGCGAGGTTTAGCTACTCTAAAGATGTTTCTGCCCTCAAACCACCCGTTTGCTGTGTGCTTTTCATTCTCTATTGGAGAAATATGAATTTGAGTAAATGCCATGTGACAGTGAGGCTGCTGTGGAATTTATTCATTTTTCTTGAGTAGGAGATCAATTAGTAATTACTTAAGGGCAGTCCTTATAGGCCATCTAGGTTGGCCCTTAATTAAGCAACAAGACATGACAGGCAATGTATTTCTAGGCAATTTAGCACATCTCTTAGGGAGTTTTTAAGGCATGAGGCCGAAGGTCAAGTGACTTTAACCACCTGAGAAGTGCAAAAATCCCTTAGAAAGGCACTGTCTAGAGTGACTTATTGCTGTTATTAAATGGAATTTGTGAATAAAAATAAGAAAGACTGTCAGCCCCAGGCATGAATAGGACATTATTAACATGGATATGACATTGTTGACAGCTAATCTAAAGCTCCATTTGTGTCCTGAGCTCTAGAGCTATTTCTTTATACTGTATATTAATACAAGGAAGGTATGTTACATTCGTCATACACTTTTACCAGAGCTGTCCAATAAGAATGAGGGACAAAGTTTTTTGAAATTTGCATTGCACATTATGTTTTTGGGGCTGAAATGCAGCAATTAAATTTTGTATGCCTAATATCCGGTTTTTGGGTTATAACATAGAAGTCTTCTGAAAGAACCAAATATCCTTCCTAGGATGTAAAATCCCTATTCCTGACACACTTTCCCCTGCCATCCTGAGATCTGCCCTGAATTTGTCTCCTCCCTGGCTCAGCTTCTTCCCTTGTCCCCCGTTGCTGGGCTCAGTGTTCCTGATTGTCTGCACATTAGTGTTCCCATGTTGAAGAAGCACACCAGCAGCATTCACATGTAGAGATGAATAAACAGACCCAATTCCAGCACCTTTATCTTACCTGGGTTGTTATTTCTCTTTTTTTTTTTTTTTTTCCCTCTCACAACATTAATGTCAACCTCTTAAAGAGCATATATGCTTTCTAAATACCTTGTATTAAAAATGTACAATAACATTACCCAAGCAGTACTTGTCTCCTGAAATTTGGAGTTGCAGAAAATGGACAAGAAGCTGAACATCTGTTGTAAATATCTTTATCCAGACTGATTGTGTATAGATGTAGATATTTTTGCTTTGCTTGTTTCTATTGGCTTAATTCAGTTTTGGGTTTCTCAATGTGCTTGTTATCATCCTTACGTTAATGTGTATTCTACCCTTTGTCAGTCTGTTTGTTGATCTGCGGTAACACCCAATTCCAAAGACCAAAGTCTTCTCCTGAGAAAAAAAGTGGCTGGCTCAGATCGTAACCTTACCCTGACCAGCCTAGTTCCGCTGTTTCTACAGGAATTGCTGGAAGGCTGCACGCATGGGATCTTGCATTGCCAGGGGCTTTCCAGCTGCCCAGGGGTTTTCCTGTTGCTGCTCTTCGGTCCGAAAATGCAGTGTATGGTGGTGTTGAGGAGGCATTCTCTTTCTTAGGTGTACAGCAGCCTATGCAAGTGTGCTGTATGTGAGCACTGCACTGGGAAGAGCAGTTCACTGTCAAGTGACTGCCGAAAGCACTGGACTGCGCTGCCAGGTAGTTCTGACACTTGCAGTGTATCTGTATTTTCCAGGAGGCATAATAGCTACTTTGCATGTGGTGTCCAGTTATTCTGCACATTCACAAGTTTGTCTGACATGTTCTGAAAGTAATGGATTTATTGTGCATACCTCAAATATTTTAAGGATATGTGAACACATATTTATGTCTGGGAAATCCTGGGCAGAAATATGGAAGTACTGATGTGGATTCTTTGTTTGGGCTCACAGGAACTAAAGTAGGTAAATCTGGAGCTCTCCACGCATGCAGATAATTTGGGGGAATTGCTGTAGGATTACAATGCAGAAATATTGTGTATATTCTCTGCATCAATTCTAACTATCAGTTCGTCTTCGTATTCTTGGTGCAAGGAAAGGTAAAACAGTCATGAAAAATAAGAGATATTTTGAAAATAATCTTTTTTAAAAGCAGTGATCCCTAAAGCTGTATTAAATCATCTTCTTCACTGGGCTGAGTGCACTGCATTTTGTGAAAAGTTCCATGTACTGCAGTTTGAACCAAGTAACTTCAAATCTAATAAGTAGTCTGTATCAGTCTAGTACTACTGTACTAAGATAAAATTTCTTAAAATTGCTAATAGCAAAAAATGCTGATATCGTCTTTGTACAAGACTAAGCTATTAAGTCTGAGCTGAAGAATGCTTTTTAGGGTAATTTTGAAAGCAAGTTTTCCTGACATTCTGACTGTCCTGAAACTGGTGATTTACTGTAAAACAGCAAAAGACATTATAGCATCACAGAGCAGATAATTCTGTGTTATAGAAAAACTGAAATACCAAAAAAAAAAAAATTGTACCTCATGTTCAAGTATCAATGAAGAAATTTCGCTTTTCATGCACCTGATAAAACAAGTAACAAAAATTTAAAAATAATAAAAACCATAAACATGCTTTTTTCTAATGAAACAAAGGAAAGATAATTAGTGACTCACATCTGTGGCTTGGATCATGCTGAAGGTGATTTTGAGCCATAAGGAATGACTAATGAGTTGTGGACCACAATCCAAGATTTCCTGGAGAAAAAAGTAAACCATTAGCCCTTATGTTAGCAAAACCCCCCAAAAATGTCTGTACCTAGAGCAACTCTTATCAGCCCACATGTTCTAAAAAATGTAGGAACTGCTGCCATTTATCTGGATTCAACATTAACTGTCAGTTCTCAACTATTTTTGAAATGACCAAAAGCATGCAAAAAAAAAAAAAAAAAGAGAAGTGAAGAGAAGAACATGCACTTCAGAGCCCCTCACATTTTACTGTGCATTGCCTCCCTGCTGTGTGATTCCTGTGTTTTAGCTTCGGTACTGCTGCGGCTGCTACCTATCTTGATGTAAAGGTTTATGGGTTTGACTAATCCTATATCCAAACCTGTTTCTGCCCATATTTGATCAACCACACCTGAATCTGAGATGTTTAAGAGCCCTCAGCAGGCATAATGACTGCTTAATCAAACAGAAATATAAAAAACCTTTTATATTCAAATGTTTCATTTTATATCTAAATATTTTCTTTAGTGGGTCTCAGAGCACTTGCTGAGCACTTGCTCTGCAATCTCAACTGTTGGCTCCTTTCCTTGTCTCTTTTGGCACCGGGTGCAGGCAGTACCTAAGATCAGGTCTAGGGGCTGCCAGTGTGGGCAAAGCCAGAGGACTTTCTCTTATTTTACACAACACAAAGGAGTGTTAACTTAATACAACTGTTCTTGTTAAAGGGTATTATTCATAGGTACTTATTTAAAAGAAAAGTTCTTAATGAGTGGTTGAAGGATTTTAGACCACGGTCTTTACAGTTAGGCTCAGCTGTTATTTTTAATATGAAATCTATCATAAATTCTCCCTCTTCACTTGTATGATTCCCCATCCTTTTCAAAAGTAAACTATAGAATTACATTGGACAGAACTATTGAAAAAGAAAAAAAGAAGAGAAAAGAAGAGAAGAGAAGAGAAGAGAAGAGAAGAGAAGAGAAGAGAAGAGAAGAGAAGAGAAGAGAAGAGAAGAGAAGAGAAGAGAAGAGAAAGAAAAGAAAAGAAAAAGGGGGAAAGAAAAGAAAAAGGGGGAAAGAAAAGAAAAAGGGGGAAAAAAAGTAGAGAAACCCATTACAATGGGGAAAGATATTGTGGTCATGGGTTCAAAGAGAGAAATAAATTAGGAAATGCTATGGAAAACAAAATCAAGAAAAATGTAACAGAAAAGCAGTGAGAGGAAAGGAATTAGAGCAATGAAGAACAAACACTGCAATTCTGACAAAGCTGGAGAAATTAATACATAATGATTATTTTTATAACATTATAGAATAAAGCCTTCTTTCAATTATTTGCCCTTGCACAATCAGACTTTATGCTATTAATGAAGATATTCAGCATGAATATCTGTTATGTGTTTCAGTTTCAGTATTGACACATCTCTTATGTCTAGAAACTTTCAGTTGCGATGCTTCCAGACTAGAATCCAAATGATAATAAAAGAAGCTTAGCACACTTTCTCAGTCCTAGTTTGTCTTCATTTCAAGCCTATTCTAGTTCATTTCTTAGAAGAAAAACAGAACTACTTGTAATCCCAAGAGGGAGGACCAGGTAAAACATGAGCCAAATATTAATACCCTATGGAGTAAAGGGCACAAAACTGTTGGCAGCTTAATGCAAAGGCTTAATAAAGCATACACATATACATCCTTCTATATATTTGATATATATTACCCTAGGTAGTGTATTGGCATATCTACCATAGCATTTTTCTGTGAAAGTCTTTCCATTAAAGTAACATTGAGTGTGCTGGCAAATGTAGAAGGCACTTCAATATTTTCACTCTTCTGTCATAACCAGTTCAGTGGATACTGGATATACTTGCAGGAAGGCAAGTATTTGTGACTGGAATATGCATGCGAGCACTGGCATGAAGGTTAGGGAGGATGTACAATTGAAATTAAAGGTCACTCACTATGCCTATTTCCTTATTCATTATCTATTTGAATTAATTTTATGGCCACATTGCTAGGTTTGTTTCCTTGCACTGGATAAATGTTTTAGAGAAAAATATGCTCATTGCTGTGGGAAGAAAGAAAAAAACCCCCAACAATCAAAGACATTTGTTGCCGTGATTTTTTGCTAAATGATGGGAAAGACATAAATCTTTGAACTTGTATTTAGCTACAGAGAGTTTACACAGCTTCTAAAGATGACTTTTTTTCATAAAACAACTCACGCTCCTCCAACTTCAACGCGCACCAATTATTTGTAATAACTCTATTTCTCCTTTGAAACATGAGCTGTGTTCAGCAAAGATTTCCTGTCTCTAAAGATGGCTTGTTAAAAAACAATAGAAATGCACTGAAATTAATTATTTGGCACTTCTTTTCCTGATATCTTGCAAAGAGTAGTAATATCCATATGTGCTCTAACACATTTCTGAAACAATTTTTCACCGAGCAATGTAGTTTTTTATATTAACAACAACGTATTTTAACAAAGCAATCATTATCTATAAAGAAAGGGTCTACATTTTTCAGGGAGCATTTGGGCATCTTGGTCTTTATTTCATTTAGAATTTCTGAAGACTTTCCATTGAGGTAACACTTACTTTTGAGGTATGTAATTGGGACTCAGCATGCTCTGTGCTTTACTCTTTGATGTTCACCAGTGCTGTTTAAGAAATGAGTTAGAACTGGGAATTTGGTATCTGCTAGGGAAATTCTTAAACCCATAGGATGACTGCCTATTTTTTCCTTCTTTTTGTGTGTATTTATAGCCCTTTTCTTTAGGATTCCTGAACTGACATGATACATGCAGGGTCCCAATTAGTTGGCTAAGCAAGTCAGGTTTTCTTGTGGGATTAAAAACACATAATAAAGCCAGGCAACCAGTTCGTTAAATTCATACTCAGAGGAAGGAACTGTGATGGTTTTGGTTTGGGGTTTTTCGGTTGTTTTTTTGCCTTGCCCCCAATTTTTTTTTTTTTTTTTTTTTTCCTCAACTGAAAAAAAAAGTATCTGATGAGATATTGATACCTCAGGGAATAATACCACATTATTTTTTTGTGCCTCTGGTGTAATCATTTGTCTCTTTAAATTGACATCAGCTGAGGCCACTAAGACCCTCACACCAAAAAAAACTTGTGACCCCCTGCACTGCCTTCAAGGCTTATTTTATACTTTCCAATCTGCTTGTTTTTCATGTGAGGCACAGTACACATTTTGGGGGCAATTTCACATATTATGGCAACCTAGTCATCTCTGTCCCTTCTACCAACCCCCTTTAAAGTGCTAGAACATGCCCTTTTTGGACAATAATTTTTCCTCTGAGTAAATCTTTCATTACTGTAGGAGAAAAAACTGATGCAGTCCAGAAGCAGTAGTTGACAATGGTTTTCAGTCAGGCTTCTTAGCTGCTGTTTTCATTATGGGAGAGGTTTTTTAGGCTGTCTTTCTGTAGTCAGTTCTTCTGCTTCATCTCATTTCAGGATTGTCTATCATATAGCTTGGACTCTAATAGCAGGCTCTGGGGAATCATCTTCTGGCTTTATCTCACTTACTTAACTTCTACTCAAGACTACTATGCATCCTAAGTTATCCCACAAGATCTACATTCTTCCTCTGCAAAACATGTGCTTTTGCTCCTGCATCAAAATCAATCACAGATCTGGGGCCCCTGAGAGGTATGTCTTTTCAGAGTATTCAGAAAATGATGGGAGGAGACTGCAGATGAAGGTCACCTTATCCATCTGATTTACACAGATGTTCTCACAACGGATGGAGGCCCAATACAACAGAAACACAGTGGTGAACTTAGCAAGAATTGTTCCTAGGACATTCTTCAGGAAGCAACATTTAGAGAGTGCTATTTCCCAGAGTAAAGTTGCAATTACACATTAAACAGGAGATAGCCATCACTGAGGTGGGGTTGTCATGCCTGCGCTTGAGCAGAAAAAGAAAACACAGCTCATCTAGTTTGATTTTTTTCTGTGGTAACTCACCTAATCTAAATGACATAGTCTTTCTATCACCATAGTTATTTCAGGTCAAGAAGCAAAGAGACCTTATAACCTTATCCCTTGAAAGAATGATATACGACACTGGCAAATGCTAGTCTTAACAGTTAAGTCTGCCAGGGTTATTGTGTTGATGAAACAAAATAGAAATGGTGAAATAAGTATTTAGGTAGAAGGGAAAAAGCTGTAGACAAAAAGTATGGATCCAAATTCAATCTCAGACACTTTTCCAGAAGGCTGTATGGTGCATGGCATCCCATGGAGTCCCTGCAGGAGTGCATTAGGCAGCAAGATTGACATTTCTTGCAGCTGGAGGAATGGATACTTCTGTGGCATTCAGCAAGGGACTGAATGTCTTCTAGGTAATTTCCACAGCCCATTGGTCAGTAATGTTCCTATGCAAAACTTTATGGGAAACCTACTTATACAAAGGAATAGATTCAAATCAGTGTACCCTGCGTGGCCTCTTCTGCATATCAACATGGTATCTCTGAACATGTCTTTCCACCCTCATTCTTTCCAGATAGTGAACACGTGTTCACCACTCTCACAGTCTTCAATAAGAGGGGAACACTTCCCCCTCCTTTTGGTCATCATAAGGATTGATTCCACAGACGAAACTATTCAAGAGTCTCCCCATCACTTTCAGGAAGTTATTATACAGAAATGGTGCCTGGCAGGTGGATCTACTCTTACCAGGTCTATACCTTATAATTTATTTTGCATTTTGGAAGCATTTCTAAATCTAGTTATATAGTATTTAGTGCATTGCTCTGTATAAGAGTTAATGTCATATTAATTCTATTACACAAGTTATAGCATTTGATATAGTGTCATAAATTTTATAAGACTAAAGGATCTACTGGAGTATACTGGCCACAGTGTGTAGGGATGGCCTCTCACCACATAAAATGCAGTGACTCTCATGGTTAAATCTGCAAGGAATTTCCATCTAAAAAAAAGATTTTTTAAATGGCTGTAACTTTCTAAAATGTTCCCCAATTTTGGTTGTAGGTCTGGCCTGCCCAAACTTCTGAAAGTTTGAACAAAAACAGCTTAGTTGCTAGTAGATGAAATATAAGTAAAAAATACGCTTCCTGCTTCTTTAAAAAATGCAGCTTTTGGTAAAAATAGAAATTCAGTTGACATGACTCTGGTATGAAAGCTGTGTTTGGAAAGGAAATAGTCTTCACCAAGGGGTGTGAACAGTCTCGTTCCAAAGGAAATGGTTTTGATTTGTCTGAGGTTTTTGAAAAATTGCTCAGGACCTGATCTGAAGCCCATTGACGTCAAAGGAAAGATTCACAGTGACTTCAATGGGCTTGGGATCAAGCATGAACTGAGCATGGGCAGCTGTTTGAGACCTTTACATCACCACCATCCATTTAGCATCTGATTCTTAGAATGATTTTTGACTTGGCCTCTGGCTTTGGGATAGCGGATATAATTGCATCTCCAAAAGTAATTGCAGGTATAAATTAATGATGAATTATTTTTTGTCCCTGGATCAAAAGTTCCATCTCAAAATGAAGCTTTGGTGACAAATTCTGTTATGTACACAACAGAGAATGGGAATTATGAGTTGTTTCAGGTTCTTTTTGGTGCCCTGGGTAATTCCAGATTATTAATTTTCATAGTAACTGCTGGTCCACCAGCCAACTAAGATTTCATTTGGGCCAAAACTTTGATGAGGCAAGAACTGCTGAACTGGACTTTAAGTTGCTGTATTCTGTAGTTGTAGAGTTCGTTTAGATGAGCTGAAGAGAGGACATTTCCATAGGGGAATTGAAGGGAATTACACTTTAGGTGACTATTTATGAATGTGTGAGATGGTAGCTGGGATAAATAAGGGTGTTTTCTACTATGAAAAAATAAAGACAGATAGACACAAATAAACAACTTCTTTTACTGCCTATTAATTAGTACAACTGATGCTTTGCTGTGAACACTTAATCCCCAGTCTAGAGTTGTGTAAATGTAAATTAATAAATGTAAATTACAGATACACTCTGCTGGCCAAATGTGAGTAGAAAGGACTGCAGAAATATCTGTTTGGCTATATATTTTTAGTATCCAAATGTTTTTCAGGTGGAGAATGTAAAAGCACTGGAATCTCCACCTGGGATAAAGCTGTGACTTCAAGTGCAGGAATTTCCAAAAATGAGACCATGTTAGCTGGATGGGAGTGGACAGAGAGACAGGGAAGAGACTGTTGATTGAGATCCAGCATGAGTTTTCCCATGTTATAATGTGGTCTGGGGGCAATAGCCAGCTGTCCTGAGTTTGATCAGCCAGTTAGCTGCTCTAGTTGACTTGTGAGGCTGGGTGCTAGGAGGGAAAGTCAAGAGCAGGAAACTACGATTTTCTCCATAATGGAAAAACATTTCTTGTGCTGAGTATATCTTGTCAGTAAAAGACACAATATAAGAAAGACACAGAAAAAATCCTCACCACATCCCATTGTGATTACTACTTTTTCCAATTAACTGTCTAAACTATTTAACTTCCTTTAAAATCTCTATAGTGCACTGGCACCAACAATAATCACACTTAACTGGCTGCTGGAAAGAATGTGCTAAATTTCTCTTTAATAAAGTAAACATTATTCAACTGACCAGAAAGGCAAATAGAACATTTTAATTTATTTCCAATCAAGCCTTGATGTATTAAAAGAGCAGTTAAAATTCTGAATTAATTACTGGTGAGTTGAAGCATAAAATTGATAAAATAAATAAATAGTACTGGACACTTGCTCATTCTGAGACTAATAATGATTTAAGTTATTTGTATTTCTAGTACTGAAATATGGAACTGAACTGAGGATAAAAAAATGTACCTGCTGAGTACTACAGATCTAAGCTATGAAAAGTTGCTAAGTGTATATTTCTTATATTACTAGACTTGCCAATCTCATTGTTCAAATAAATACTTCTTGTAAAGCTTACTTCTATAACATTTTCTTAATCCTGCCTGTTTATTTTATTTTACTTTATACAAATGTAGAATCTCTGCAAAGGACTTTAGTTCTGCACTTTTTCCAGATCAAATATACATAATTAAATGTTGTTTCTTGTATGGTAACAGTGAACAGCTTCTTATGCAACAAACACCTGCTGGTAAGGAAAGAACCCTCAAGAGCTGAATTTATTTTTTTTCTTCTATTTTCTTTATTTTCATCAACTCTTAACAACTGACCTGCTTTCTCTTGGGACCAATAATGATGATGACTTACCAAAAATTTTTGGCATGATTTTTAAAATTTTCTTTTAGACATTCCTTGCTAACAGTTAAGTGGATGTAATCTACAGGTCTGTGTTGGATTGTGGACTGACAGTGATATTGTTTTCATGTTGCATATGCGAATATTCTAAAGCACTATGTGTAGTCACATTTTGCTGTACAGATGTGCAAATTTAGGTCACAAGTTCTACTTGAGCTGCATCATATAATGTACAGTTGTTCCAGGTCCAACAACCTATTTTAAACGGAAAGTTAATACATTATATTAGTTATATCATACTGCCTATGGGATCATTTGTCAATGTCATAATAAAAGACTAATGATTTGATAACTGAAGAGTATTTATTATAATGTCAATTTGTACTATTATACTATAAATAACAGTGTCTTGGCATTTCTATAATAAATCCTATTTTCAGTGGTCTATTGTCAGCGGTCATAAAAAATCACCCTGGGCTGAATTAGATCTATTGGATGTACAATAACAGTAATATATTACCAAAATGTACATTTAATCCAGTGTGTAATATGGCCTTGAAAAACCCTTAAATGAGCATTAAATTTATCACAGGCATTATTTACATAGATATTGGAATATGTCCTTTGGATACAGTCAATATTTTGAACTGAAGGTCTATGGGTCTGATGTTGATCTTATTTGCACAGGGGTAAATCATATATAAAAACTTCATTGGTGTCAAGAGACCTACCCTAGGGAAACATGATCCCCTTGGAAAAATATCAAGGAGAACACAATCAGACACTAGATATAGAATTATTCAAAATCAGCTGTGTATGGTAGGCTCAAGTAAGAAGTAAGTAGCTGTCAAGCATCATGCACACTGTCAGACTTTAAAAGACCCATCATTGAATAAAAAGAGAAACTATATCTAGGGAACGACACTTAGAAATTTCTGTTTATCTTTGGCCAGGTTGTATCCAGCCTCTGAACAGTTATCAGCAACACTAAGGGTGTCAGCACCAGATCTCCCTTGGCATGCAGGAACTGGCCAGGAGTGCCAGGAGTGTATCTTCCCGGTGTCCCTTAGGTGCGAGCCCCAGCAAAGTGAGTGAAGAGGTGTGGGAAGGAGATGGGCCCACAGAGATGATGAGCAACATCAGTGCCGGTGGTGCACAGCATGTGCATTTTACTTACATGCTGTGGTGCACCGGAGGCATTGTGTCTCTCTAAGGTATAATCCCTTCCAGTGTTCCCCTCAGAGGGGTATGAATCCACATCACCCTTTAATTAACACTGTGCCTAGGAGGCACAACTGAGCCTTTAGTATAGCCACAGGCTTTACATACACCTTAACTTGCAAATTGCAGATAAAAGTAGTTAATTTAAGTATAAACTGCCTCTTTTTTAAAGAGAGACCTTGATTTACACATAGAAGAGAAAGTAATTACATTTAACAGATGTCACAGATCTTAAAGAATATTTGATAATAATTAATCACTAAGATGGGGGGAGTGGAAAAAAAGGAAATTCAAGTCAGTTCAGAGCTGTGGTCAAAACCTCAACCTCTGAAAGAAATTTTACTCTATTCTGTTCTTCTCTATTCTTTTATCTTCTAGTCTTCTATTCTTTCACAGCATTTACACTACACATATCACTGTAATATTGGAGCATACTACATGAAACAATGTGATTACATTCCGTCAACCGTTCCATCAACTATATTGTATGAAGTCAGTCAGAGCCATGACTGCCCAGCACCTTGCAGGACTGCTAAGCATCTTCTGCAATTCTCTGGCCACTGGATTTATTTTTCAATCGAGACTTCATCAGAGTTTATTCTCATCATAGCATTGAGGGAGTGAATCCAAAGCAAATCTAATCCTGACATGCCTCTACCCCTGCCTTCACCACCAGCACACCAGAGCACTGGGTTTCTGTGGCACTTAAAAATGGCATTTACCCTCCTATCCATATTTCTTAACTACTCTTTCTGCAGAGTGTAGAGAAACAGAAGCAGGATGCTTACAACAAGACCTCTGCTTGAATATCCTGCTCATAATCATAGACAGACACCAGGGCATAAGTGACATTTTTATGCTATGTCAGTGCATATCATGTGTGCCTATACTCATGATCCAAACAGTATGGTATTTCCATGAGTTTGAAGAATGTCTGTTTAGTTGTTATTAATTTTGTTTGCCTAACATTTTTATTATTCTACATTTTCTTCTTTTTCATTTAATAGTTATTAGCAAGTTTTGGTTTAAATAGGATTGTGGTCTGAAACACAAGATGTTCTTACTCTGCTATTCGATGTTTTTAATCTTTTAAAACACACATATCCAAAGATGAAAATGTCTTTTTTGGAGTCCACATCAAAAGAATGTTAGAAGTCATCAAAGAAAATGGAGAGCAGAGCATATGCTGTTCTTAGCTAAGGATGGCTTCAATCCTCTAAAAATTAGGGGCCAGATTCTGCTGTCACTCATATCAGTGGGAAAATTTAGACCAACTCCAGAAAGTGAATGATCAGGTCCTGTAATATTAAAACACTGACATATATTGCTTAAGGGAAATGTACAGGACATTTTTAATAGACATTAAAATATAAATGCACACAACATAAGCCTAAAGGACAGGTGATTATGTTTTCTTATTTTTCTGAGAAGAGAATAATGAATGAATCAGACTTTGCAAAGATCATACCATTAGCTCCTTAACCTTTCTGAGCAAAAGGATGCATTTTGCTTCTTTGCTTTTAATACAGGAAGGTTCCAGTTGTAATTTATTGTTACAGATGCTGAAATTACCTGGTATTTCTTAAGTCCATTCATTCATGGACTTTTACTAAATGCTAGATGGTTTCGCTGTTGTTTATAGCTTGTTTATTATAAACTGCAGTATAGTAGACGAGGTACTTCACTCAAAAAGAGAGAAGAGGTATGAAGTGGCTAACTCTGAGCTTTCCCTTTCAAATCATGATGTCGGCAAAGCAAGTGAGCAGCCTAGTTTCTCTCCCTCTTCCTCGGTAGGGCCAGGCAATGAGTCTTCTCTCTCTCTCTCTCTCTCTCTCTCTGAAGTTAACACAAATTAACTGTCATTCCCCAATGTGCGAGACATCAGCTGTAAGCACAACTTGGGTGACTGCACACATCCCAAGCTGTGACAGAGGTGGTAGTGCTGCAGTCAGGCTGTTGGCCTGTTTCTCTGTACAGGACACAGTTCTTGATTTTGACATGAGCCAGCAGTGTGTGATTGCAGCCCGGAAAGCCAACTATATCCTGGGCTGCATCAAAACTGGGGTGGCCAGCAGGGTGAGGGGGATGATTATCCCCCTCTACTCTGCTCTTGTGAGGTCCTATCTGGAGTATTGCATCCAGGCCTGGAGTCCCCAACACAAGAAAGATGTAGAGCTTTTGGAGCGGGTACAGAGGAGAGCCATGAAGATGATAAGAGGGTTCAGATGATCAACACCTCTCTTATGAAGAAATGTTGAGGGAGCTGGGCATCTTCTCTCAAGGATGTGTCAGAATCAGCAGTCACACTCTTCCTGCAAATACACGTGATGATCTACGATCACAGATTGGCCCCTGTTAACTGATGGGAAGCTCAAGGTGAGTTAATGCATAGCTTCCTTGGGGAAGCCCATCATCTATAGTTGAATCCATCATTAATAGCTTAGAAACCACAACCAAGCAAACAAAGACTACATGAGCATAAGAAAAACAAGCTTTTGAAAGTAGGACTTTCTGAAGTTCATGATTTGGCACATTTTCCATCCTGGGCCCTAAATCACTGGGCAAGATTGTGTATGTTCAAAACCATGAGGTTTTGAATATTCATTCAAAACTGAGTACAAAAAATGAAATCAGATTATTTAATTGATGCCTCTGACTAGGAAGACTCCACATATTTGTGAGGGGAATGTTTTAATCTTCCATCCAAAAAAGAAATTATCTCTCATGGCAAGCCTCATAATTTAGAGTCTTCTCAGGTTTTTGAATTATGCTACTGTACGTAGCTGAAAATTGTTTGATAAGCATCACTAAGTGGTCTGGCTTTAAACCAAGCCTGTCATCTAGTGGAGTGCTATGCTATTCCAACTTTAATCTAGATAACTGGCACACATAAAATAAGGAAACACAAATGTGACACAGCTGCAGCTAGTCTGGCGGAGCTAAAATGCTTAACAGTGTTTTATGCCTGTAATATAAGACTGCTTACTAATGGGAGAATCCTATGTGCAAAAGAGTGACAATCAGATTGCCTTTGATATAAGTGGTTATAAAAATGTTAGAGATTTAGTAATTATGGTGCCTGCAGGTTACAATAAAATGCTTCTTGTGTTATGACTTCAGCAGACACTAAAAATGCTGTATAACTATGGCCAAACTTCACAAGTTACTGCCCAGCACATGTGTAGGTTTTCAGCAGAGAATAGGTTAATGATCAAAAGTTTACAGAAAGGCTTGTGACATAACTTTCACATTACATTGGTTTGTTGTGGAATCCATGTGCCTTTTCTGAATAATGTATCTGAATGTGCTAGGAAAAGAGAGTGTATGTATTAAGTTTACTAAATGAGAGTAAGTGTAGTAAATTAAATAAATAGTGTGTGATCCAAGAGCTTTTGTCAATAATGCATTGATTATAATGACACATACTAAATCCAATAAATACAGAGTGTCAGCTGGATAACTAGAGCATAAGTATGTTAAGTTCTGGCACTTGAAGCAAATATAAACAACCTTATTTGTGCTCTAGGAGTAAAGGATTTTCCCCTCAGGAAAAAAATATACACTATCACTTATCCTACATTTCAAAACAGGAAACAGGTGCTCAGAAAAGAAATAGAGAGATCTGGTCCTTTAATTATGGATCAAGAGACTAATATGCGGAAAAAACAATTCTGGTAGTAGAAGAGACAGATGAACAGAAATCTAAACCAAAATTATTTTTTCAGCCAAAACATATTACACACTGGAACTTGCTATGTACTAGGACATATTATATACTTGGTGTCTCAAGAACTATCTCTGCAAAGATATAACACACAGTTGTGATTACAGCACTGCATGGAAAGTGCTGAAGTAGCTACCCGATTTAACGTAGCATATCACTGGAATGCTAACGGACCATGGCTTTGGCTCCTTGCTCTGCACTAAACTTAAAAATATTATACAAAGTTGAGTAAATATATATGCACAGACTTGCTTTCCTGGGATAGTAGCACCCTGCTGTCCATGAAATGCTTGTAGAGTTTTCTGAGCCTCCAGCCTGGAGGCTGATGTAACCTCTACAGCTCACACCAGACTGCACAACTCATTCTGGGTAGACCTGGTGCCACTAGCAGATGAGAAGGGTTTTTCCTTGCCTATGCAAATAAAAACTGCACAGTTTACTCAAAATACCAATAGCTGGCACAAAGCTGTGAGCTAGCAAAGACAAAACAAGGCAAAAATATTGAGGGCGGCTACTGGCAATGACAGCAGATTCCAGTGCTGTAGGTCAGATAGCTAACTTGCTCTTGAAAAGATTGTAACTTTACACAGAAGTTCTCCCAAATGTTTTCTCTGAGCTGTTAGGCAATGTCACCAGATATATTAAAACCTGGCATGTTTGGGGTTTTTATTGGGCCTCCAAGATAACCTTCACAAAAACTTCTATATTTTCAAACTATGTCAGGATTTTAGGGCTCAATTGATAATCCTTTGTGACTAATCTGATTTAGGAAAGGGTTACATGCAATTAGGCCGATGATCAACTTGCAGTTTGTGACTGTAGCACTCTCTACAAAGATGGCATTCTCATTTTTATGACCTGATCACCCAAAGAAAAGTCCAAGAAGCTGCGGACCCGATTACTCACAAAAGCCTGATCCAAAAAAGTAAGCATTTGAGAAAGTGTGAAATTTTAAGCATTTGAGTAGTTCTACCAACTTCAACCTACTCATATGTTATGCTGGATCAGTCTCATACTAGACTGAGATATCTGTGAGAATTCAGCTGCCAAGTATTCTGCATATACACCTCCAGTTGAGCTGTATAATGGTTTCTTTTGCACCTGAGTGTAACGAGTTGAGCATCTGTTTGGAAACTTGAGTGCTAATGTAGAAGAGTGGCATTTTCTTTTAATTAGATATATATAGTAAATATGTGTTGGATGTTTCTAAAGATTAATCATTCTTCCTCTATTGTATGTTTACCCAGAAATTATGCCTTGTCTACAACTAGAATGAGAAATAGTGCAAGGAGTTTGATGAATACGTCTCTTTGCACACACAGACATGAATGTATTTTATGTTTAAACTAAGTACACGTTGTAAAACACAGACCAAAACCTGATTACTTGCAAGGATGGGTAACAGCATGCAGCTAAAGTTTAGGCAAGCACGTAATTGTGTAATGAAATCACTTAAATGCAGTGGGAAATTAATTTTCCTTTCACCCTTGGAAAAACTGATCTGCACAGGAAGAACTGGAATTTTATACCGAGGTTTAAACTCCTGTTCCCCCAGCCTTCTTCCATACCCTCCAGCCCTTTCTGCTGGTCTACAGCTTTTACATATCTCTCCATGACTCTCTTCCTTTTGTCTGCCTCCTCAATGGCTCCAGAGTCCTAAAGAAATGTTCAGCTTTGAAGAGTGGCCTAAAAAAATGGTAATTTTCCAGATAAAGACCAGGTGTTACTTCCGATTCATTCAGTATGCATCCCTATTATCCTGCAGGTCAGCTCCCGCCGTGTGCGCTCCATGGGTGTTCTGACTGTGTAAGGCCTGTGAGATTTGCCCTGTGTGACTGAACTGCAGATGGCACTTTCATATCTCTTATTTTAGCAGCAATTTGCTAAACTTTCTTAATAGCCAGCTACAAGGTGATTTCTGTGTCACAGTCTCATAGCTTTCTCACACCAACGAGAGGAAGGAAAGTATCATCCATCATAAGAAAATAGGGTCAGAGATGAAAGCTCCAATCTCATGGACAGTGTGACCATCATTACAGCTGCCCAGGTGCTGCTCTCAGACAAACTCCCGAGAGTAACATGACTCCCAGGGTGGCAGGCTGTGCCTCTACAGGGGGCATGGATTTTGTCTCATTGTGCGTTTCCCTACTCCCTTTGGAGAGAGAGAACATTGGTTCCTCTCAGAAGAACTTCAGTGGGAGATGTGGTCCAGGCTTTGCAGAGTAGACTTCCCCAGGCACACTGCTTGCCTACCAGGGCTGCACGGCTTCTGGATCAGAGCATGAACAAAGAGCCTTGCATCTGCTCACAGAGGCGTCAAGTCACTTGCCAGGATTTCCTAACTAATTCTGGAGGCACAATCATCTGTGCAGATATATCTTCCTAGCAAGGTCAGCCATTTCAAGCAAACAATGAGTTTGGATCATTGTTTGCTCTCAAGACAGATTATTTTTCTCTATCTTCACAACCAGATTTAGATAAAAAGGAAAAACAACCCACCCTTTGTCAATACACTGTATCCAAACCAAACTAACACATTTAGTTTCTGTAAGAAAACAGTCAGGCTTCATTTTCTAAATAAACGACTTTTGGAGTCTTCACTCTGGAACTTTGCCTTACTTTCCTGGAATTTTGCCTTCCTTTCCTGTGTCGTAACAGTTCTGCTCAGATGGAGAGAAGAATCATCTTAGAGCAGTAACACTATCTGCAGCTGCTGATCTCCAGTTAAATCTAAATTTCTTTTAAAGAAATGCTGAATACTGCTGAAATTCCTGAAAGTTAGAAGTTGAGATCTAATTCAAACCCCTCCTTTTGAATTCTCATTGCCCCAGATTCAG
This sequence comes from Antrostomus carolinensis, assembly GCF_000700745.2. NCBI lineage: Eukaryota > Metazoa > Chordata > Aves > Caprimulgiformes > Caprimulgidae > Antrostomus > Antrostomus carolinensis. The sequence goes on from NW_010322799.1 coordinate 33,052, forward strand.
CCATTCATTTTTACCTGTATGGTGATAATTAGGAATTTTCCCCTTGCATTGTATTGATAGGAAACCTTGCATCAGCTTCAGTGATGGCTAGATCAGGCCCAGGATACCTTACAGCAATTTCTTAGTCAAATAAAATGTCTTATTAGCAGATGAACTTAAACCACTATGTAATTACATGACCCATGGAATACTTGAATTTAATAGTTTCATACTTCTTACCTGAAATTTCTAGAATAGGATTAAATTTTGCATTAGTAATTTCTTAGGTTTGAATGAGTTGATTTATTAGCTCCTTTATATATTTTATGTGGTTTAGCTGCATAAACACAGTGAAACATATGCTGTCTAATGGTTTAGTAAGAAAAGAAAGAAACAGAGAAAAAAAGATCTTAAAATAAGATTGGAACATCAGAAATAAATAGAAAGAGAAAGCAAGACCCCTAATCACTCTACAAGGCACTCTAACATGTTATGGAGAGGACCAAGGCAAGGCAACAACGGTGGAAAAGTAAAATGAGTGGTAATGAGGACTCTGTTGTTACATAAACTGAGTAAACAGGGTGGCTGTCACATTTGTGAGAGCCACCGTGGCTGGATTCAGAGAGTAAATGTAAGCTAAAGGTTATGATTAAGCATAAAACTCAACAAACTCATGCTTCGAATACCAGAGAGGTGATTGCTATGCACTGCTTTGAATGCAGCTATTCACTTTTTTTGCTGAAGAGGGTGAGGAGAGGTGAGCAGCTGAGCGCAGGATGGCAAACCACAAGTTCATCTCAGTTCAGTGCAACACTTGGACTGACAGATCTTTAAGCCTGTGTTCAGATTTCATTGCAGTCAAGGAAGCTAGCAGGTGCCTTCCTATGAAAGTGTTGAGCAGAACAGAAATGGACTTAATCAGGGGCTTGGATGCTCTTCTATGTTTCAGGTTGACAGTGCTGAAAATGAAGGTGATATGAGGCCTGCAGTTGCAAGGTTTTGAACATCTAAACACTATTTCACAACTTTTTTTTTCCTGTCCAGACTGAGTTTGTATATTTTAGCCATTAACCTCGTGAAGCAGGAATTTATCATGTCAGCGTTGACAGACTGTTAACTATAGTAGTGATGATGAAGCTTCTATAATACTATAATACTAACCTTTCAAAAAACAAAACTGCAATAATGATGTTGTTTCCATTAGACCTTTCAGATCACTTACGAATTATCTGGAACTCCTACTGTTTATTTGTTTTTACTTTAGATTGTTGCCCCAAGCAATTAAATAATTATAATAAAATAATAATAGAATTAAGATTAGATAAATTAAGTGGAAATGAAACTGAATACATTTTACATGACAGCTGGCAAGTCCCATTCTGTGGCTGCTCAGAAACAAAACTGGAATTTTTATGACAGTAGACAATAAGGCGACCGTGTACAGGATGTAACCCAATGCTCAAGAGGAGCAGCGTGCAAGTGACACATCAACAAAAACAAACTTGTTTCATTTATGTACTGTTAATTACCATAACTTACATAATCATGGACATCTGTTCTCCCTTTCCCATACAAACACCTATACGTAGATAATTACCACCGTCTATTAGTCAGAAGAGCAAACAGCATAGTATGGAAATATACAGTGTATAGCATATAGCTGTCTGTATGTGTATATATATTTTAAATATATATACAGATATGCACATCTCTGTCTTGCTTATCCCTGTATTACTTTGCATGCTATTTTTTAATTTCTGAAACTTCACATCCAAACAATAAGTAGGGGCTCTTGCATAGGCAGAGGGGTGTTATACAGAAGAAACAGAAAATAATTTTTAACTAATCAAAAATTGTCTGACTATATGAGTGTAATATCTTTTGTCCTGATGGTTCTGAATCATTGTTTCAAAGGATTTTCTTTTTCCAAACACAATGTAAAGGATTATCAGTTTTCAAACAGTTGCACTATTCAATAGAAGTAGACATTGTTTTATTGCATTATTCAGTTTAAAGAGAAAAGCAACTGATACACCAATTATGACCTTCATCAAACAGATTTTGTTTCTGTTGAGTCTTGAGCACTTAAGGGTGATATTTGTTCCCTGAAACATTTTCTTCTCATTACTGTATTTTTGGAACTTTACGAAAGAAGTAAAGAAAGTTAACTGATTTGCTTGAATGTCATGTCATTTCAGTGTTCATTTTTGTGCGTAAAGTCTTACAGTCACATATCTTGTATATGCAAATGAAGGATTATTTAAGAGCATTGCTCTATTTGAAGTAACATTTTATCACAAAGAAATGAAAACACCCATATAAGTAAGTTTAATATGCCTCCTGTAAATTAACAAATATTTTACTGTGAGATTGTCAAAAAGCAAAAATAGTCTTTAAAATGTAGTTTTGAAAACATTGAGATCTTCAAGTCTATTGATATTTTTTTTTTTGTAACATCATAATGTTACAAATTTTGAAACGAGTATGAAATTGTACACATGAAATTAATTTAAAATTTCATTTTACCTAGTCAACAGCCCTTACTATGTTTGCATTACTATTAATTGCTGCTGGATAACAAGTCAAAAAAATTTTTATGAACTTTTTTCTGTATGTGTCCTGAGCAACACATTTTGTGTTAAGAAACCCTAAACTGCAGGTACTGAATTATTGCTCCCATTGTTGAGAAGAACAATTCATTAAATCAATCTGCATGTGTCCTTAGTTAAAGGTATTCCTGCATGTGACAAAGAATTGCTGCTCCATGTTCAGTCATTTCTAAAAAGACTATTCATTGTACATTACTGAGATTTGAATATTTACATATTTACTCTATTTGCCCGCCCTCCACCCTTTAGGTCTGTTTGCTGGAGATGGTGAGCAAAGCTTCCCTTATTGAAAGTAAAAGGAATTGTTTCCATACTGACAAATGTTTATTAGGAAAAATTATTATTTTCATGTTGTCATTCGTCAGTGTTAGTGTTATGTTGATTTTGCCTTTCTATGAGTTTGTATTTGCCTTTCGATAAATCTAGAGGATCTTACCAGAAGCATATCTGGGGTAGAATATGCTCCATCAAATGCTGAGCACTCTCACTTCCCTGCGTACATCCAGGGAAACTGAAAACTTACAGCACTGGCACCCTCTCTTCCCAAACTGCAAGCCCAGTGTAAACTCCAGATTCATCTTTAAACCTGAGCAAGACAGAGACTATGAAAATCCTGCACCTGTTGACCATTCAATCTTTTGCTCTGTGACTGACATCACCTAGTACTGGATATTACAAAGCAAAAAAGAACAAAACCTCTACTGTGCAGCTGTATGATAAGCTACTGGACATTTCTTCCCTATTAGCCAGTTAAGTAGAAGATTATTCTGTATCCTGAGGCCTGAGGATTTAGATCATATCCACTCTTTTTTCTTTTTATTTTTCTTTCTGATGTGTAATCTGTTTTCAATTTCTAGTGTAATAATTCAGTAATGTATTCACCTGAATCCTGTGAAACTACTTACATGTTGTACTTCTGTTGTATTTCCTTGAAGAGAAGAAAACTCAGGACCACCACTCAGAAAGTCAAATCACCAGTTATGGTCCCACTGTGTCCATGGAATTAAGGGCCAAGTCCTCTGCTGTGGTACACTGGTTCACGAGGAGGCTGATGAAAAAAGGGAAGTAGGGAATGACTGGAAAATAATTACATACTATACCAGTTGATGTCTCCTGAGGAACTGGTCCACTGTTTTAAAACAGTAAATTGTTGCTCTGCCTTCACACCGAGAATCTGATATACACTGGAAACAGATGGAAGACAATATTTGTGGTGCTCCAGTGGTCTTTAAAAGCCAAAGGAGATGTACAAGACCTAGATATATAGATTATAACTATAGGTATAGATGAAGTAGATATAGATATACATGCACATATACATTTTTTATTTAGTGTTTCTGCTGAGTCAAGCAAAGAAGGCTGAACTTGGTTCATACTAATCCATGTCCCACAACTTCACGGGGGAAGCAGAGGGCTTTGATTTTATTTCTGAGTTGTCTTGCCCACTACTGCAAAGGGAAAAAAAAAATCTGAAGCTAATTTATTAAGCCATGAAGCCTCCCTCCTCCTCCTCCCTCTAACTGAAAGTGTGCTAAAAGTAAGGGTTGGTAGAACAAGGAAGAAAGATATGACTGGGTATGCACTGGTCTCTTTGACCTGGTTAAAACTAATGCTCTGATATATCCCATAGGCTGCACACTTTACACACATTAAAATCCAGATTAACTTCAAGAAAATCAATGTCGCATTAGGGTGACTGAAACAGGGTTTGTTTTTTTCTAATAAAACTTGTACCAAGTAATATTGGTACTAATTAAGGTCTAAGCTCATTCCTTTTAAAATGTAGTGTCTCCTATGAAAATTTTTCTGAATAAAAACGTTTGATCTTTTTCCTTAAAAATTGCGGTATTTGAAAGAATTATTTTTTTCCTAGCACCTGCTTAATCTTTTGTTCCACAGATAATTTCCCATTACCCAGGTGTCCTCTTATGGACCCACAGAAAGATTGGGCCTAGTTTAAATGTGGAATAATCCCGTTGCTTCTATCTGAGAATGAATGAGCCCAGGATTAGATCAGATAAAACACACTTGAGATAAAGTGCACAAGGTGGATTATATGGGAAAAGAGGATTTAGTGAAGAACATATCCACAACTTTTTGTTAACATAGAGAATGGTAGCTTTTGTAAGCAACATTTATGGAAACTCAACTGGAGGTTTAAAAGCTATGTCTTTTGTTGTACATTTCTGTGCATACATTTGCTTTGTAGTTGGTAGCTTTAACTTTGGAAGCCATGCTGGGCCTTGACTCATGCTCATTTTGTTTAATGAGAAGCTAAGGATGTACTTTTACTCATAGATTCTTGTTTTGTTTTCTTTGAAGTTTATTAAGCTATCCAGTAAGATAGGAGGTTCATTAGGTTGTTATTATCACAGCCACAAATTAAGCATCTGTTCCCTGGGGAGTTATAAGCTTCAAGTGGATGTCAGAGCCATACTTATTACAATATTTACTTAATTACCAAGTTACTGCTTCTTGTCATATAAAATACAAACATGGACTCCACTGCCCATGTTAGACACATACTCTCCACATGCTGAATGTTTAAGATCCACTCATTCTATTTAAGCACTTCTTCAGAATACACACCATTTTTTTTGTTAAACAATCATTTAAAAAGGTAAACAAAGAAAAATTAAACACAATAGTGGACTTAAGATATCAAGAATATTCAAAAATTTTATGTTATCTGACATTACCATTGGCTTTAGTTTCACATCTCAGGACATTGGTAGCTTGCAGTACCAACAAATGCATCAAAAAGTTAGCTAATCACCGTTTGACAAAACACCTCACAAGTCAGCACGTACGGGTGTTTTGTCAAGTAGCTGGTTGGAGATCATTAGAGTTGAGAGCTCTCCTCTAATAAAATCAGGCTTTTCAAGGCTGGTGCATATAGCCTTTATGAAAACTCAGGGAATTTCACAGAAGAGGCAAATGTGCCATCACAAATGTCTGAAAGTCACTCATCATCATAATTTTGTTGATTTTTTGTCTCCTCTTCAGTGCTTTAATTATCTTATGTTGTAAATTACAGAATTACCAGGTCTTCTCCTATCTAGTATTCTGAAGATATCAAGCCATATAAGACTGAAAATATTATTCTCTCAGACATGATTTGTGTGAAGAGATATGACTGTCAGGAGGATGTCAACACCACAGAACAATGTCCCTATTTTGGAAAATTCTTGTCCATTTTTACTTCAGATGTCGCAATTGGACTTTAGAGATTCTTATCTGTCAAACTCATAATTAGCTACCATATAACTAATATCTCACTGCAAAACCTTAATCTTTTTTGTATCTTATAGGCATAACTCTCACTCTACTAGTAATACACTGTTCGACATGGTCCATTCTAGCAACTCTTTTCCCTGTAAAGAAATCCTGTAATCATTTAACTTTGTCAGGTCCTTCCCTGGAGATGCCTGTGTCCTCCCCAGCTATAGAAGGAACACAGGTTTCTAAATCCAGGTCCCTCAAACCACAGCACATGAATAGCTTCCATAATTTCTATAAATTCTAGTTAATATAAGCACGATATTTAAAAATCTAGGTTTATGCAACACCCAATTTTAAAGAAATAATGGTTACATCCGAGTCTCAAGCCTTTTCTGGTTCTCCTACCAGAAAGAAAGGTCAGATTAACAAAGCAGTGACCTACTAATGAACATGACTTCTGAAACAAAAAATATTACTGGCTTGTTTTGAAATTGTCAATATGGAACAATTTAGCTTAACAAAAAAGCCATTTTCCATCTTAAATGCTTCAAGGAAACTCTCAATTGTTTTGGTAGTTCCATATAAGCCATTTTAAAGTAAAATACTAAGATATTGAGCTCCAGTATAAAAGAAAGATGAAAAACCTTTCTGTGTAGTGTCCCTCTTTTGTAGAAAGTATCATAGAAATACTCTTTTCCTAGGAAACTATATACACTAAATGCAAAATTTAATACTAAAGGTCTTGTTATACATTCTTGATAAGTTTATATTAATTAGCAAAGAATTTTGAGAACTTTTCCTAAAAAAAAGTAAGAAGTAATATCAATGTCTGAAATTATGATGGTATAACTATTTTGGTGACCACTGAATCCCAACTATTACAGGTCAGTATAAAATTCAAGCCATCATCTAAAACAAATCCCAACAACCCAGCCTTTACATTTCATAATCTTGCCTGTGTTTTTTTTTTAACTTGCACTTTTTAAAAACTCATACTCTTTGCGAAGATGCACTTAACCTGATTGCCAATCAGTTCTGCAAAACAAAGGTAACAAGACATTTAGAAAATTACCTTACAAAGCATTAAAAAAAATAATAATTTGATGTTTTTTACAAGGATGAAATAATTTGAAAAGTTTAAATAAATTGATTAGTTTCCATCTTGTCATCTAACAATAATCAAAACGAGAAAAACCAACAATGTTGGTCATCATTTCAGCCATCAGGGACTCCATTATAATTTTGCATAGGGCCAGACATCAGTGGAATTATTTACAGTTATATAAATGTCATCAGAATATGACTCTTATTTTGAAGAGTCTGGGTTTCCCAAATGTACTAAAATACTGAGAAATAAAACAAAATTTTATATAATCTAGTAATAATTATAGTAAAATAATAATGAAAATATTATCTGATGAATTTTATTCTTCTACATTTTCTTAAAAGTAAGTTTGTAACTAAAAATAATCCTCTGTAATTATATCTACAGAGCAGTTTAAGCTTTTTTTATCACTGCCAATGAAAATATGGCCATAACTTCTATGAAAAGTATATTTCCCAATATGATGTGCTGTAAACAACATGTCTTTAGGCTATTTTTGACCTTTAACCAATGGGAAAGGTCTGTCTAGTTGATCTCATCTAACTACACAGCAGGTACAAGGAATTAAACTGATTTAGGTTGAGCCCTGGTACAATATCAAGTATCAGACAATGTTTTCCAAAAGGAAATACTTAACAAGTTTGTAATCCACTACTATATTTATCTAGTGAAAGAGGTAAAAGAAAAAAAAATATGAGCTGTGTTCAACAAAGTGGAATCCTAAGTAAAAATCTATGATATCATGTTGTTTGTAAAAGTTGGCAAGGAAGGCTGTTATGAGCAAATTAAAACTAAACAATATACTCTGGGCCTACACTGTGCCAGACTGCTTATAAGGTCATGCAAGAAAAGTAAAACATTAAATAACTGGCTCCAGAAGCCTTAAGATACTTGTCTGACTTTCAAACCAAACTGTTTTCACTGGGAGAGTACAGAACATGAGCTTAATAATAAAGATTTTTTTTTTCTTTAATAAAGTGGTTTTTCACACTAATTCAGTCCTTAGCAATACAAGCACCATCTAAGAGGACAACTTTGATTTTGATAACAATACAGCCCCTGAACTCACAATTCTGGCTCTATCTTCTTGCTGAGATGGAGCCTGACGCCTCTCCAGGACATTGCATGAAGAGCTGAGCTGCTGCATTGAGGGACGGGGAAAAAGGGATACACGCTGCTTCCTTAGCATCCAGGAAAACAATAAAATTATTTGTGAGGATATGGCATCATCACATGAGAAATGTGTGTTTCAAATTTTGTGAGAATAAGCTGGTTATTTGCCCCAAATGCCTGCAAACCCTATCCTGCTAGAAATTGTCAGACACAAGGGGACAGTTCAGAGGGGATTTGATACACAGGGACCATTAACTTCCAGTGGCCAAATCTAATCTACATACCTATTCAGCTGCTATTTATTAAAAAGGCACAAGGCCAAATTCTCTGAAATGTGCAATTCAGGATGCAGTTTTGGCCTCCTAGATGAAAGTTCACAGTCACTTTAGATCCTTTGCCTGGTGTGACATGGGATGACCACTGGCCCCCATACTCATACAGGCCTTACCAACCAAAGGCAAGAAGATGCTGGTATTACAACTTTGGTAGTTACCTTTGTAACTACCAGTTACATCTGGAATGGAGTGTAGTTTGCAGTCATCTACTTTTGTTCCAGTGATATTCGAATGACCAAAAATTAAATAGAGCTTGAATTTTGCATAGTTTTGGACAATTTTGCTCATCAAAAACAACTCCTGAAAATTTTCCCTGCTGTCTCTGACCATTTCCTGCTTCTTAGATTTTCCTTGGATAAAAATGGCCTTAGGTATCCTAAACATTTGTTTGAAAAAAATTTTTAAGGGGTACCTAATTATGTCATTATTTATTGGTGTATATCTTCAGAGAATATTCAAATGTTTAAAACTGGAAATGGAGCATAATGTAAGCCACTATAGAGCAGATGCCAAGCTTGAAGTGCTCTTAGGAATACATATACCACATTTTAATTTCACCTCCTATTATTATACTAACTAGTCACAAAAAGGCTTCCTATTTATGCAATATGTTATCTGTAATGTCACTTAAATTGAATAGATGAGTGCCTTCTAATAATGTATGTTTACTTCATGAACTTGTGGGCAATTACATTGTAATTATGTCTTTTGTAGGTCTTTTTTTGCTGACACATAGTGCACTAGTGCATTTTAAGTGTAATTGCAGTTATCCCTACCATTTAGGAAAGCTGAACATTGTTAAAGGTTGGTAAATTGCCTATACTTAGACCATAGGCAACTAGGCAAATTAAATGGCAGTGTCAGCAATATTACAATGTAAATTGGTGCCAAGCATAATCCAAAGTAGAAGCGTTTTTACAGAAGAATAATGTTTATGTAGCATCTCAAAAAATGCAGCAGAAAACAGATAATGCCAAACTTGCAAACATGCATATTTTTGATATCTGAAGTAATGTATACAGCATACAGTTAACACAGCTATCAACTATCCAAAGAAGCGAATATATATTTACCCACACGTATTTTGTACAACTGGGCTACACAGTCATCTTACAGAAGAGAAAGGTATGTCCAAACACCAGCGTATCAGAATTCCACCCTTCCCACTCCTCAGGAATAGCGCTTCATCAGAGAAGCAAGCACGTATATTTCCTGTCATGCCTCAGAGGGAAGGAGGGATACCATCCTTGTAGTGAAAATTGGATCTTGCCTACTCCTTTCTTGCAAGACCTTGTACTCACCAGCATGAAGGAAGGAAGCAATCAACCTCATTGACCATGCTTGTTCCTCCCTCTTTCCTCAGGGTAAAGGTACAAGACTGTGGGGACTTGCAGGAGCATGGGACAGGAGGATAACTGTATGTCACTATAATGATTTTAGCTTCTCAACAAATCCATGGAGTAGATCCCCAGGTAAATTCAAGTTTCAGGCCCCAGTAATATTTGGTCATGATCCTTGCAGCAGGAAGAACCTTTTAAGCCTAGTGAGGAGAGAGGAATCCTTCATTCCTATCCTTACTCATGCTGAGCAGTGAGCTGCATTCCCCAGGTGACTTGAAGAGCACTGGTAGAAAGAAAACCACCTCTTGGCCATGAGGCCATATCTTCTACAGCAGCAACCCTGAGACTGTTTGATTGGGGCATGGAATTAGAAAATTAGGTGAATACATTTTTAGCCTGATGTTTTAAACCTATTCTCTGTGTGCTGTATAACTATTCACCTGAATATCTGGATCACAAGATTGAATTTCACTTCCATTTTTTTATCCATTTTGAGGGTAAACCAGAAATTTCAAAGCAGAGCTGGGACTCTTCAGCCTCAAGAAGACAAGACTGAGAGGGGATCTTATCAATGTCTATAAATACCTGAAGTACGGGGGTCAAATGGATGGTGCCGGGCTCTTTTCAGTAGTACCCTGTGACAGGACAAGAGACAGTGGGCAAAAACTGGAACACCAAAAGTTCCAGACAAACCTAAGGAAAAACTTCTTTACTGTGAGGGTGACAGAGCACTGGAAGAGGCTGCCCAGAGAGGTTGTGGAGTCTCCATCTCTGAAGATGTTCAAAACCCACCTGGACGCTTTCCTGTGCAACCTGTTGTGGGGAACCTGCTTTGGCAGGGAGGTTGGACTAGATGATCTCCTGAGCTCCCTTCCAACCCCTACCATTCTGTGATTCTGTGATGCTGTGAGAATATTTTTATTTGCATAACTTTTGCAATGATTCATGAAGCACAGTTACAACCCCCCCTCCCCCCCCCTTTTTTTTTTTTTTACTACAGACTTGATAGATCAGTGTTGTTTTCAAGAACAGAAACTTGAAGAGTTGACGGTGTTTTTATTATAGGAACTTGAACTATCATATCCATGGACATGTCACTACAGAATATTTTTAAAGCAGATTTATGTTGCCCTATGGGGCTTAAGGGCATAGTGATTATTATACACTGAGAAATGTGCATTTAGCTTACAAAACCAATGTCCCACAGAGGTGACCACTCTAGAAAGACCAGCAACATCACTTAAGTAAATTAATTTTGAAGTACTGTCCTGTCACTTCATGCCTCTAGGCCAATCACTCACTGGTGGAGACATCCTGGTTTGGGATTAAACCAGCTCAACCATGCAAACTGTAGCCATTGCATGGGAATGAGCATCTGGGATTGACAGCTCACAGATCTTGGCAGTAGAGGCCACAAGTCCAATGACATAATTTCTATTTAGAGAAAAATCCTAGTGGCATTTTGGTAGAATTTAATCTTTAGTAAATATTTATTGGAATAAACCCAGAAGGACAGATGCTGATTTCACTTGCCTTCCTTTCAATTTGGAAGTAGCAATGGAGTTATACTGGTGCAAATCAGAATCATATCCTATGGCTGAATGCAAGAATCAGCATAACAAAGTAGAAACAATCACATTGTCAGACCCAGCAAGCATGTGCATGGTAATCTCTCCTTTTCTCCATTTAGAGTTGTCAGGGATTTTGAATTCCTCTTACTATTGGTGTTTCTAACTAAAAGTGACAAGTGCAAAATATACAGTATAAAACAAAACCACTGAGTGGCTGGTAGCCATTTCCACATGATGAGCTTAGAAAGAATCATAGAATCATAAAATCATAGAATAGTTTGGTTGGAAAAGACCATTACGATAATCTAGTCCAACAATAAACTTAGCATTGCTGAGCAATGGCATAACATGGACACAAAGATTTTAACTGTGCCTGGCCTTACAAGGGGCAGCATGGAAAAGGCACAACACCCAGTCATCCTTAGCTACTGTGCATCACTTCTGTTTGGTTTTCTCAATACACGATCAGCAGCAGGACATATTGCTTAAATTAAAGTCTCCTTACCATAGCCTTACTAGGAGCTTTCTTTGTGACCAGCTGAGATGGTTCAACCAGCCCCAGCACCATCTCTAGTAACTTCTCTTTGGCTGGAATATACCTACTTGTGCTACAGTTTATAGAAGTCAATTGCAGGTAGTAGTCTGATAATTTTCATGGGCATTATAATAATTTCATGCTCACAGGCTTCCCTGTACCTCTTCTACACCACTTTTGTTTTCACCTTTTTACACTAAACCCAAAAGCTTTCCAGCAAGCATCAGTGCTAAGTGCTATTCCATTTAAATGGACACAAATTATTCAACTACAGCAATTATTGCAAAAATGTAACTTTTAATTTGGGGAGGAAAAAAAAACCCCTTAATTGCTACATCCAGTAACGATTCTTCCATATTCACAATGGACTTAGAAGAGAGCAGCAAAGTGTGGAATCCTGTTGCCAAACACAGCCCCTAAATTACCAGCTTGTCTATGGAGCTTTCTACTTTAATGCACTTAGGGGGAATAGCTCATCACTAATAACTTGGAAATACAGATCACACAGATCCTCAACTCAAAGTTGAACAGTAACTCAAGTTTTAAAAAAACACGTTATGTCTCCTTCCTCTAATACATATTCAGGTTTTAAAAAAATAACACCAAATACCATGCCAAATGCAATGGTTTCCCTACAAACTCACCTGTTTATCTCTCACCCTTGGTACTAGCACTAAATTGGGCCTCATTAATTATTCATGAGGGGCCCTTTAATGGGATCATTTTTCCTGGCTAGCACTGACACTAATGCTAAGAAAAATCTCTTGACATTAATCTTGGGTTGAAGAAAGCCCCAAATACCTGGTTTTCTTCTGAACTTTCCCTTTCCTTCTATTTAACACATTGCAGAAACCAGTCATTCTGCTGCTCTGTTATGCATGAGTGTGGGCATGGGAGGGTAGAAGGGAAGATATGAGGTCAGAGAGGGAATTAGGATTTTCACATTGGGAACTCTGGGGTGTGGTCCAGTTTACATTAATGTAAAGAAAAGTTTCCCATTGCCAGTCCTGGATAGCTGAATCAAGTCCCAAGCCCTGCCATTTTTTTTTTTTTTTCATGTATGCATAGTCTCTTAGAAGGAAATGGGAAAAACTGCTTGAAAAAGACAAGCAAGCTATGAATCTCCAACTGCATTATTTTAGTTAAACTATCTAGAGTTTATTAAAGTCCCCCCCCCTTTTTTTTTTTCAATAGTTTATAGCTATTCTGATGATGAAGTGATTCAGGGTGTTTTCGAGGGCTGACTACAAGACTAATGGGCTCTGGTCTTGCAATTGCAAATGTGACCATTGGTAGAGGCATAAGAAGCCAAAAGTAAGTTTTGGCATGTCCTAAAGACAGAGTTGTTTTTAATTTATGCACAAAGAAGACTCCTGCAAAATATTATCCAAACTACAATTCCTCCCCTAAGGAAAAATCTCTTTAAGATGTTCTGATATAAAAAAGAAGCTATGTTAGAAAACTGTGAATTACAGTCCTTACAGTCTAAAATGTAGCTTGTTAGCTAGTGCTGTATGATAGGGACCCCCCCCTCCAACATACACACTCCTTCGGTCATAGTGATAAAACTACTGACTTTCTTCATTTTTCTAAAATAAAATACCTAAAAAGCAATACATTTATTTTTTCAGTTGTAGCTTTTTGACATCTATAATGGTTTTGTGTCTAAATCTGACAACATTTATAACAAACTGAAGTGACTGTTACTGCTGGAATGTGTCCTGGAGGCTTTTTCTGTCGGAGGAGATGACAGTAACTTTTCCCATGCAGATTAAGCTGGTGTTTACAGATTTGCCCTGGGTGTGCATTTTTATCCAGCTGTGATCAAGTAACACTGCCTGATGAGTGCCAGACAGATCTCCTGATACGAAGGGCTTACATGCCCATCACTTCTGCACAGAACATGGTTCTAATCTGGACTCCATGTCAAAGATCAGTTATTATTTGATATTTATTTTCCCTTCATTTGTATGTCAAGGGAGAGTACTCATATGAGAATGCAAAAAGGTTAATTTTAAAATCTCCTTGCTATTTTACAGAAAATATCACTATGTGTATTTAAAAATATTTTTGTTCAGCATTTCAGTTCCCTACTCTGAGCCCTAACTGAGGATTTTAAAACAATAAGCAGTAGAGAAGGATTGTTCCACAATTTAGAATTTAGGTTTTCTTTCATTCTTTCTTCATTTTTTTTTGTTTGTTTGTTTTTTTGGTTTTTCTTTTTTTTTTTTTTTTTTTTTTTTTTTCCTTCTGAATATTTTTTTCTG
>NW_010322799.1:47151-69085 GCF_000700745.2 Antrostomus carolinensis
GGCAAAACATAGCCTCAGTAACATCTAACTGTTTTCCCATCAATGAAAGTGTGAGGTCAAGAGGTTGCTTGCCTTTGTGGGACCTGAAGCTATACACATTATAGGGATACTTTGAAAATAGCAGTGGTTGCATATTGCTTTCTCAGAATTCCTGGCTGTTCAAAATGGGAGGGAAGAAGTTCTGTTTCCTAATATCTGATTTCCTGTTTGGAACCTCTAATTCATGAAAGGGTAAGAAAAAAACCCATGCCATCCTTTCAATTTGAACTTGAAACACATTTCTAAATATTAGCAATATTATCATTGCCTAAAGTACTAGTGACTTATTTCACATCCACTGTGTGGTTTGAAGCTGTTACTTAACACAAATGGATATGCCAAACACCTGTAAAAGGAGTGCTTAGACTAGTGGGTCAGATCATGCTGTTTTATCAGCATTTCTACTGCTATCAAAGACCAGTTGATCCATATTTATATTGGTCTATGTGAAAACAACACTTGCCACTCACTCTCCTGTTTGCTTCAAAATGCCACGCAATTCATGGACTTTCCTGCTCTAGCTCTACTTCCCGTACAGGCGAATACCAAGAAACTGATCCTCAACCCCATGCAACAGCCAGCTCTGTATCATCTAGTTATCCTTACATATTGCAAGGCAGCTTTTTTCGAGAAGCCAGCAGTGAGGAGGTACACATTATTTTTTTTTTTTTTTTTTTAAAGATTCCTACCAAGAGCTGATATAGATCATTTTTATATTGGCTATACAACTTACATTTGTGCTGATGGCATTGAAGCTGCAGAAAACACAGTAGAAAAACTGATTCCAGCATCTGGTGCATAAAATCAGTATTGTCTGCAGAGTGTTTTTATTCTTTTCTGGCTATATTCATCAAAGAGTGAACTGGTGAGCTATTGGTGAGCTCAGGAGAACACTGAGTTCCAGAAAACCTTTCACTTCTGGGTCAGAGGTTCAAATCTAGACGGGTCTTTGGTGACTGAAAGTCATTACCACATGACATTTGTCTGTTGACTTACATGGAACATGTTGTGGGCTTATCCAGCTTCAGTGGGCAGATGTCCACATCACAAAAGACACCACTACAATTTGTTCTCTTCTTGGCAGCTGTAGTAGAGAAACCAAGGAATAAATGGGCATAGCCCTCCTCCTCCCAAACCATTACTTTCATTCAACTGGCAGGCTATTACAGAGGAACTTGCACTTCGAAACTGCAAGAATAGAGAATACACAACAATTTTACTCACCGCTGAGTTCTTCAATTACAATACAAGCATCAGGCCATGCCAGTTGCAAATGGTTCTTTGGAAGGTACAGTTTGAAGCCAAACCATCCCAGGGGTAAGAAGAGGCTTGCAGCCTCCCATATAACTTCCCTGTACAGAGGAAAAGTGCTACTAGTACTACTTTAAATGCAAGCAGTCAGCTGTGAAGGCCACTGGCTAAGGATGAAGTCCATGGCTCTTCTCCCATTGCTAGCACACTCCTGGGATCTCTTTGCTCTGAAGGGTGCAGACCAAGCAGAGGAGGCATGGGGAGGTTCTCTGCAGTGCATCTGCAACCATGTCATAGGACAGGATAACAGTACAGCCCCAGAAACCTGCTGAAGCCTTTTTCTATCACCAGCTAAAGCTGTCCCTACATTATAAATGTTATCTGTATAATGTGAACGCATTACATATGTTCATATACATATGTTTACATGTATTATGTGGAATCTCATTGTCTGACAATAATTTGGCTATTCTGTAAAACCTGAAACTAAGTTCTTGTATTTTTAAAGGAGCTTATTAATTTTAATATGTCATCCAACAATTAGCTCATGGAAAGCCTATCAATCTTTGATACTGAGTTTTAACTTGCCAAGTTCATAATAATCATTAAACCTATAAGGAGAAAAAAAAAATTAATTCTAACCAGATTTTGAAAAACACTAATTAAGTTGTTCTTTGACTACAGTTAAAAAATACAGAAAGTTGGACGACTTATTTCCTGGGAATTGTTTTCCTGGGTGTACTGAAAATTCAGTATCATGCGATCATACGATTGTGAGTAATTCTTTAAATAGGCAATAACACTTACAGGCCAGATTTCAAATGAACTGTGTCTAGTTATCTAAATACATTAAAAGCTGGCTTTAAATCACATCAGGATCAAATTTCTACCCAAGGGCAATGAAGTCTAGGAAGCTGCTCAAGCAGCCTTACATTCATTATAGAACTTTTTTGTGCTACAACTGTACACATTTGGATCCCAATTCATATTAAAATGTAGGTGAATATTTTTGAGCCATTTTCTCTGCTGATGTAATGCACCGATCTCAATTAATGACAGATTTAGCTCTGAAAAATAGTTAATATTACTATCTGATTTACCACAAAATCCACCTATTGAAGCCAATCGGATGTGTCATTCAGCTAAGGATCTGGTTCAGAATAATTTTTTTTTTTTTTTAAGTGTCAGGAGCAGCACAGAAGAACATATATTTAATTAATTTGTTTCTTCATCCACCTCAATGAACATTGGATTTTATCCTTTTGTGCACAAAAATAAATCTCCACAGAGATTTTTATAGCACTTATTGATTTAGAAGGATTTGCTGTACTATTTAATTTTGATTTGCCAGGGTAGATGTGTTTTTTAGCAGTCACCTGTCTGTTATTCATTTAGCTAGATGCTTGTATGAGCTTTGCACTTTTAAAAATCCCTTTCAGGAGACTTAATTTTCACCTGCATATACTAGTTGACAGTTCCCTGTTCTTCTTCACTGTACTGACAAGGAAACCAAGAATCTCTGTACTCATTTCATTATAAACATTTCATAAGCATCCCATAAAGATTACTTCTGAACACAATGGTTGAGGTTAGATATGAACTGCTTTTCCCTGTGATGAAAGGCCAGTGTCTGATCAAATGAGCCATCCAGGCCCTAAAATGGCTTTAAAAAAAATAGTTTTAATCTCTTCATTGTCTGACTTCACGGCATGGTAGTGCTGCCCTCAAATAAAACTTACATAAAAATGGTTAGTACAGCTGGTCAGAAAATGTGCTTGAAGTTTAGAATCACATATCATTGTTTATACAGATGACTATTTGGGATAGACTTCAATAGAATCTGACTTTACTAGCGAAGGAGAAGGCTTTGGCAATAGCATAGGGTGATCAGCAACAGCAACTCATATTTTCCAACTGAGATCAATGTGGACTTTAATCCATTAATGCAGACCTAAATATCACCAGACAGATATGAATAGATGACAGTGAAAATGTGAGGAAGAAAAGTCTGGAGTAGTCAGATTTAAGAGAGTTGTTTCATATTCCAATTCATTTTAGTACTCTACAGGAAAGCAGCCTATTTCTAGATTTTCAATTAGCATACCCTAGATATGAACTGAAAACACTTCTTTTCTGCTAACACAGATGCTTTTTTGTTCACCCATTTTGAGCCTGTTCACAGAATTGGATTTTTACAAAATCCTTGGAAGCATGTGAGCAATGCATCTTTTTGAAATGTCAAGGAACGAGTTTGTTTGGAATGGAAAGTTGCCGACAATCACTCCAAGTCATTCAGATGCCAATTTAGATATTTAAATACTAATGCCAGGCTGGGGGAAGGGGAGAGGAAAACCCCAAAACAACAAAAACACCACCAAACTGAAAAAGCTCCCAGCTCTGTGCCTATTAAATGAAACTAAAAATAAAGATGACGGCAGTATCTGCAAGCAATTTGGGTGGTCAAAAAACAATGGTGCCTTCTGGTTTGAAAACAGTGTTTAGTGTTTGCACTGTTCTTACTTGTCACAATAAATTTGGACAGGGTTCCTATTTCCTGAATTGACTGAAGCATTTCATTCTTTAAATTTCTAATGTGTTATGTCACATCTTATTGTATTTCATGGTGTCACATTGCATTATTTTGCATTGTCTCCGAAGTTTATGAAACACAACACAACAGCTTATGACAAAAAGGAATAAGCTGTTGGTTACATAGACAAGTATTGTAACTCAATAATATTATCAGATGCAGTACTCATTGCAAATAATCTCAAACTTTTAATAGTTGTAATTCCTCAATCAGATAGTGAGAAACCTGTTCAATTTACTGGTTTATTGTGGAGGAAGTACCCTCTCCTAGGAAACACAGGATTATTGTCATTTACTCAGTATCAGAGTACGCTACTGCTGCTGCTTTTCAGCCTCTGCATTGCTAATTTATAATGATTAGAATGAGATTTGAAACATACTAGGCTAGAGAATTTCTCAGAACGCAATAATGAGAGTATCCATTTGAGACAGCATTAAAGACACAATATGACTGGTTTGATTTTACACCACAAATGCAGTACATATCCTTGGAACTATTTCCATTCATTATGATTAAGCTATGTCACTCAACAGAGAAAGAACTGAGGGCTTCCCCCTCCTCTGCCCCTAGTTATTCTTGTTGATAGCAACGCAATAAAACTGAGGAATTATAACCCAACAATCATCATCTGGTTAAGAAAAGAGAATATTTGTATTCTGAGAAACTAACCAACTTATTGTCATAAAATATTAGAGTCTGTAGTCCTCACAGAAAAAAAATTCTATCAGTATTGAAAGTGTAATTCTTGTCCGAGAAGGAATTGCATGAACATAAGAACTTAATAATAAATGTAATGGGTCATAATGAAAACTGTTTGGTCTATGTACTGAATAAACTTTAAACCTGGAAAGTACTCAAGGAACTTCCAAAAATGTGTATAAATATACAGAATGGAAACAAAAAGATAAAAATCATAAATACTCTTTCAATGAAATTGTTCTTACTTCTGAATATGTTTTTTGAGTGGATGTGATTCAAGGTGTTTATTATCTGAACTACTTTATTCTGATTTTAGATTTTTTGCTGCAATGCAACACATTTGTTGTAAAAAACCAGCAGTTTGATTTCTGTTTCATTCCATCATTCTAGTCATTGCAAGACATAGACTGTTGCTGTTTGCCTCTCAGAAAAGTAGAGAATAGAAAAACTACAGTTATAATGTAGTATTTGTATTATATTAAGGAGGTTATGTTATAAAATATATTCAGGAGTGCAAACAAGAACATGCGAGAAAACATAAGCCAAGCCCAGGACTGTGAAGCAAGATTGCCTGAAAAATAGTGCATAGGGGTGACCAGGAGTCATCAAGTTCAAACGTGTTCCAGCCCATGAATCGCATCACATAAAACCAGTTAATAAATCTATCCAGCTCTACGTTTGCTCCCACACTCCTGTACTTATGGTGCTTGTGTCCAGAAAGCTTTTCTCAATTTCTTGTCCAAATGTATTCATAGACAATTTATATCCATTTGTTCTCATGTCAAAATTATCATGTGAATTCAAGAGCTTTTGTTTCTCCCTGGTTGTTTACTTCATCGTATATTTATAAACAATCGCTTCCCTCTCAATCTCTGTTTTGCTGGGCACAGCTTCTTTTCAGACAGGCCATCCTTTCCTCTGATCACCATACTAGTCACTCTTTGCATATGTTTAAAAAGAAAACAAACAAAAAAACCCAACCAACACATTTGTACCCCAACAACAGGGATTCAGAACTTCAGGTGATGTCTAACAAGCATCTTGGTCAATGGCACGAATACTGTCCTTGCTTCATTAAAAATATTTCCTTCAATACATCTTTAAATTGCACTTTCCTTTTCCATGATCTAAGTGCACTGGTATTTCATAGTAATTCTGTGACTGACTGTTACAAGTAGGTGGTTTTTCTCTCTGCCATTTCCCACTGATGAGCCTACAGTTCACAGCAGATACTTTTCATTAGTCCCTAAGCACATGACCTTGCAGCACATGACCTTAAATTCCATCGCATTTCTATTACCCCAGTCTTCAAGGTCATTTAATTCTTCCTGTATAATATTCCAATCCTCCTCTGTATTCATGATATCTCCCGGTTTTGTATCATCAGCAAATTAATTAGTACACTCCTACTTTTTCTGCCTAGGTCATTAAGGAAAATATTAAATAAAATTAATCCCCAGACCAATCCTAAAGGAACTCCACTAGTAACTTTCCTCCAGGGAGAGAGAGAAATCCTTTCAACATAACTCACTCTCATCTCCTGTTCAGTCACTTTACTTATCTTACAGTCCTGATACTTGTCCTTATCTTTTCCAATTTAACTACTAATTCCCCATGTAGTAATGTATCAAACGCTTTACTGAAGAGCAGAAAGAGATGTCGAGATTTGCTTTATCTCAACAATCAAGTTTTCATGAAAATAAAGGGAGTGAGATAACAAGTTTATCAGCATGATTTTTTAAAAAACAAATTCATGTTTCACTTAAGCCCATTTTCCCATTTTGATCTTTCTTTTTGTTCTCAAAGTCTTAATTTAGTTTCTGGGTCACACCTAGATTATCTTTAATTTCTATTCTATCCTCTGTGCACAGTGATTCTCTTGGTTATAGCCCCTCATATGACTGGGAAGCCTTTTGCCATCTGTTTAATTTGCTTTGCAAAGTCTGACTTTGCTTGATTTTTGCCGATTCTAGGTATCACTACCTTTATGAAGTGCCAAGATATACCTTTTTTTTTGCTAAATTGTCCTTCCCCACCTCCATTCCTTGTCAGGTTTCTATTATTTCTCATATACTGTCTGAGGTTGTAATTTATCTGCTAAGGCATACAGTCCCACATGTTAGTCCTCCTGGTTCAAGGCACATCACCTTGTTAGTCCAGTAATTACCTAATAAAGAACTAAATTGAGTGAGAAACAACCGGACCTTTCCATTAGTGGCATTCAATCTCTTGTCTAGGCTGGGCAATAAAAGTCATTCACAAAACCAAAGTAAAGGACAGACTTTATTATATATTTAAGGGACTGCCTTGCCTATTTGAGTGCATCGCTGGTGCTCCTTAGCATTTGTCCTAGTACAGTCTCTTCTGCCGTCCTGATACCAAACCCTTCAGTTTCACCTGCTCTATTTCATAGTTCACTGCCAGCTTGCTGCATGTTGCTACCATATTGTGCTTTAATTTGTTCCTTGCTTTTCACAGAGATTGAAGAACAGCAACCCAGCAAAGCCTGGGTGCCAAAATCGGCAAGAGCCTGTCAGCAGGCAATGCTCCTGCAGCACTGGAAACAGTTACGGTGGCAGCTCTCCCAGTGCGCACCCAAAGCTCTCTTTAGGGAGGGAGATCCAGCTTCTGCTGTGGAGATTCAAGCACAATCACAAGAGCATCAGTTATCCCTTTGACTCAGGAAATTTATTTTATATCTATATATTAAAAAATGCGTATTATGTGTACATATGTATACATATATACATATGTGTATATATATGTGTGTATGTATATACAAACACATGCACAATTGTCTATCTAGTGCAAATTTAAAACACATTTATTAAGATTTATTAGTAAAGAGATCAGAAGATATTACAGTAGAAATGAATAACAATTTTAGGAAATATTCTTATCAAATATGAGGAGCCTACTTTATTCTATTACTTGTTTGTTTAAGGTTCACCTTAGGATTTTGGCTGTAACCATTACATTACCTCGAGTTTTAAGAATTTCTAAGTTTAGTACTGTTCATGTGTAACCTGTGGCTAAAACAGAGATGTATCTCTGAAGGTTGTCAGTTGATGTCACTTGTCCTTGCAAAGAGCAACACATTTACCTGGACAGGAAAAAGCTCAGAACAATCCCAGACGGCAAAAAGCATCTAACAGGCATGTCAGAGAAAGGTGACTTCTCATAAAACCTTCCTAGTGGCATTTGATTTGACATGAGCCCTGTAGATCTCATTCAGTGAGTCACGTTGCATAGATGCTTCCTCCAGTGCATCCTCTGGAATATACCTGAATTGTGCACAACTGCTTTATGTGAGTATGAAAGAGCTTTAGGTGCCCTTGCTTGGATGTAAAAGGATGTGGAGGAACTATGAGACTGACAAGCACAACACTTCAGAGCAGTATTGAAATGTTTTTGCATAGGGGTTTCAGGTGTCAACCAGAAATAGGAGTTATGGAATCAACCACTACTAACCCTGGTCATAAAAATCCAGGATTTTGACCTTTGCAGTTGTTTTTCCTATGTTTCTGTTTCCCCCCATAGTGGTATTATCTCTTCTCTCTTAACTTCTGCATGTTTGAATTCAGCATGTGCACCTACATTCTCTAGCATTTCCCTTACACAGCTGCTGTCCTGAATGCTTTTGTAGTTTCTCTAACTGCTAAAAAACTGTTCTCTTCCAGCAGTATCTCTAACTCAGTGATTATTTCAGGCTGTTTCTGCAATCACAACTATCAGTATAATGTGCATTATGCATGTTCTATGATTCAAAGTTAATATAGCCAAATACAAGACAATTAATTTTTTGGGGGGAGCCTCCTGAAGGATTCTTTTATTTCTCTTAGCATATTCTGGGTTTTTTGTGGGTTTTTGGTTTGGTTTTGTTTTGTTTTTTAAATTTATTCCTGTCTTCCAATGTTATATATGTGGAAGATGGGACCCTGCATATTTACTTCATGTTCTTAAGCTATAGAGCAGCCAGTGCACTACAGATCAAGGGGAGGGATCTCATTATAAAAGCGCAGAACCAGTCATGCTGGATAGACCGAATTTTCCATGACTCTGTTTCTTGGCTCCAGCACTGGTGATTGGCCAGAGAAAAGCAGAGGCAGTGCATGCATAAAGTAATTTTTCCTTCAGTTTCTCCTCTTGCATTCTTGATATTACTGACTTATGAACTTACTAAGCTCAGTGTTGCCTCCAGGTCATCGTGCTTAAGAACTGCTGATGAACCAACACTACATGACTCTACCTTGCTGCTTTTTCAGCCCATCTATACTTTTAACCTCCATGGTTTAAAAGCAATGGAAAAGCAGTTCCATTCTTCCCGACTCCTTTGTAATCCTTTCCCAGTTCTCCTGTATCTTTTTCAGGATGGGAAGATCAATACTGAACACAGTATTCATGACATTGTAGTTTTATAACAGGTTTATGCAGCACCACAGTCTTTTTTTTTTTTTTTTTTTTTTTTTTTGCTATAGATGCTTAACAACCAATTGGGAGTTTTGACCACTACTGATGTTTTCAGAGAATTATACACAGTTTGACTCCAACACCTCTTACCTGAACATTTTGCGAGGCAGTTTTGCATAGGCCTAAGGTTATTTTTTCCACAAGTATTACAATATATTAACAGGCACTAAGGATGGGATTTTGTTTCCCAAACATAGGCTTCTAATGTCACAGCAAAGGACAGGCTGTGTGTCTGACTTTGGCCATCATCACATAGCTATGTCAAGTACCCTCTCAAATGATGCTAGATGTCTATCTTCAAGCAACTGGAACATACCCTGAATGTCCTATACCATTTTGTCCCCCACTGTGCTATGAAATCCTCAAACCTTCACAGATAGTTGTAGATCTGTCAACCTTAAATCATTTTGTATTATATGCAAACAGTGGCACCTTCTGAATCATCTCCCTCCCTTTATAAAAGTTATTTATGAATACACAGACTGCACAAATCCTCTGTGATTCCATCAGCAATCTTTCTTCATTGTGAAAATAGTTATTTTATTCCTGCCTGTTGTCTCCTATTTTTATTGAGTTATTAATCCAAGCTGTTTTCCCTTATTTCTTAAGAACTTGGTCTCTTAAAGATCTTTTGTGCTAGAGATCCTTTATAAGGCTTTTTGAAAACCCAGATATAACATCTTAATCACACAATCTTAACTTACATTGTTCATTGAGCTCCTACAAAATTGTATTTGTTCTCATAGAAACTGTATTCACGCTAACTTACCTGGTAACAAAGTTAAATTTCAGCAATTTCCCCATTGAATTCTATCTGCAGAAACAGCGTCTAATCCGCATTATTAGATCCTGTTGATTTTCTCCTATTTGTTCCAAAATCTCTTCTATTGACTCTTCAGTTCAAAATAGCTTCTTATACTGACATCCTGTAAGAGTGAACCTGGAAGAGAAGAATCTCCTGATAGCCTTATTGCTAAATGCCGATTCCAAAGTTTTAATTTACCTTTCCTAGTGTGACCTGGCATTACTTAACTGCTTCAATCACACTTTCAACGTTGAGCTCCAGGAACTCCTTTTAGGACTTCCAGCAGGCTTTGCTGCAACCCTTGGATTGTATGAACAGACAATAAACCAGGTTTAATGTATCTACCCAATACCACATTCAGGTACTTCTCTTCACAAACCACTCCCAACATACACCTACTATTGGTCCTAAATTTATTTCAAGAAAAATGAAATCAAAACAGATATGTGGATAACAAGGGAACTTTTTTTATTGATAGAGAAACTTACCCAGTCTTAATATAAGACGGAAGTAGATACTATTTTTCAGTATGTCACTAACCTTATTGTCTTTGATCTAACACTCTGTAAAAGATCTTTTTTCTTCCTCATATGGCACTACAATTTTTATATATATTCAGTGCCAGTCATCCACTGCCTGTATCACAATTTTTAAAAAAATCCCACAACTGTACACAGTTCTGTTCTTCAGAAGGATGCAAAATGCTTATTAATTATATATCAACCATGTGTATGCAACTGTAGACACAGAGTTAAAAAGGAGTTTCATGATAGATGTACCATTTACTGAACTGAATGGATATTTAAATCCCAGTTGTCTGAAGAAGGGGAATTGAGTGTCTAGTGTCTGTCTGTAATATCTCATTGAAATGAACAATACTGTGCACTTACAGTAGGAGAAAGAAAATTGCTTGGACAAGTAATATGAATTCTAGACATGTTAGTGATTGCTTTGCTTTCCCATTTCTGGAGTGTCAAGTTTTCAAATCAGCATTATTCACCTGTAATTAATAATATCAATACCCTGAACCCAAATTTTTCTGTAATTGCTTTTTCATGTGTCTTTTCCATATGTTCACACCCTAAGACAGTATGTAGGCTTGAGAGGCCTAAACCATTTATAGTTCAGCAAAGACCTTAAGCTGTGCTTTTCAAGTTTTATTAACAACAAGTTCCAGTTCCATACTGATTTTCCTGCTGTGCATACAAAAATGCCATAAGCATTTTTGGTGGGTATTAACAAATTTCAACAGCACAAAACCAATCCTACATTTTGCAGATAATTAGACCATCTGAAATAATTCTGAAAAGGTGGTTTCTTTTGTGATCTGTGAGTAATTCACTTTCATGGACACATATCTCTTCACAGAACTGGCTAGGGTAATTTATACATTACAAGGCTTCTAGACATAGTTGGTCACTTAGCCAGTGCTAATAAATTGAAAATGTGTGTGCATGATTTAACAGAAAAAGGAAGATGTGAATGTAATGCAGGTAATTGCTGAACTACAGTTTTGCTTCTGACAGCTAAAGAATACATGAATAGAGCTACCTGGAGGACATAAGTTACTTTGCATCGACTTTCAAAATGTTGATTTTTCTTCTAACTATTTGAAAACAATCGTATTACTATTTTTGAGAAAAAGCTTTGTGTCAAAATATCTGATTCCAGGCAAAATTATTCTAGTTGTTCAAGTGTGAGTCTGTATGTGGGGAGGGGATGCAGGACCACATTCCTCCTCCTTCAGCATCCGTATTGGACTTTAGAGAAAAAGCAGGCCTTCCTGTAAAAAATAGGAAGATTCTGTTGCAAAATGTTTCACTTTCAACAAAAGACTGTTTTCTTTCTAAAATAATTTATGCTATAGCTCATTTCTGCCAGGCTTTTCATGTCACCAGCCACTGGCTAAATTGGTGTATCATTTCCAATGCCTAAATGGATCTTCTAGATTTGATTCCCAGCCATTGGGAATGAACCTCTGCAGGTTTACAAAGAGCTTCAGTTTTGAAGAGCTTTCTACTTCAAAGGATAAACCTTCCTTTTCTTTATCAAGGTCTCATTCCTGCCTCTGCCAGCGCCAGATATTTTGCAAGGTTTATTACAAAATCTATGGGGAAAAAAAGAAGCTTGAGTGTTCATAACAGAGGTGGAATTTGAGGAGGAAAAAAGGAAACATGATTGAAGAGTATAGGAGTCCTGTACCCTGGCACATTGGTGATGTAGTAAAGTTTCCTCTTTTTATATATGCATTTTTTCTTTGCTCTTACAACCTCTCTGGTTGGTTGGTTATTTTTTTCTTGTACTGTTTGATGTTGGATTTCTCCCATCCCAGTCTTTAAACAGATATGTATGAAAGAATGTAAACCTAAAATTTAAACTCTCAAGCAGGAAAACAGAGAAACTGTGCTGTGTGGGGGAAACGTCACAATTAAAGTAGTAAAATCTTGTAAATTCTGTAACACTGAAATCAGCTTGAAATAGTGTCACAGCTATCTGCACAGAAATTGAGTTGTAATTACTGAAAGACTTAGCAAATACAAGCATTGTAGTTCTTATTAAAATGAGCAGCATTAGCCACAGTAAAGAGAAATAGGGAAAAAAAAAACAAAAAAACAAAAACAAAACCAGCCAAAATGCACAGATATTCTTATTTCTAGGGTTTTTTAAAAATAAGAAATTTCTTTGGGTATCAGTCCAGGATTATGGAAATCAGGAGAAATGTCCATGAGATTCGGAGTCATGTTACAAAGGCATGAAACAGGTGAAAAGAGTTGGAGACTTAACTCAGCAGTTTATATATTCATGTTTAAAGGAAAATATTTATCAGAAGAACCACTTTTTTTTTTTTTTCCGTCTAAAACCACTCTTGTTAAGAACTGTAGAACTAAAATTTTCAGTTGTTCATTTTCATTTTTGAGGCACTAGTAACTGAAATGGTGTACAATTACTTGCTACTGAGCTGACAAAGTATTTCAAATACAGCTCAGCCTCTCCTGCCTTCCTTCTTAATTCAGACATTCTGGAAATGGTGTCATTCTTGCCAGTCCTCCTATTATTTCTGCTCCACATCTCTGGTGCCTTCAGATCTTCCTGCCGCCCATCCAACAAGGTCTCTGAATAGCCCTCAACAACTCACACCAGCCACTGGCATCAGAATCAGCCCTCAGCAGCCCAGCACTACCTTGGAAAGTGGATGTCATTATTACCATTGATCACCAATGGAGCAGGGGATCCGTGTCAGCTGAAAAGACACTTAACTCTTCAGCATTGCCTCAGTTCATGTCTGTTCCCATTCTGTCTCTCAATATTTTATTACAGCAGAATAATTTTAATTGGCACATGCTGGTGGAAACAAAACTGCATCTGTTGAGGGCCAGATTCTAGCACTCCTGCTCAGGTGGTACATGTCCCTTGTTCTGGAGTGTGTCCATTGAAATCAAGGGATCTGCCCAATTGTTAGAGGTTCATAGGAACACATTGTTCTGATAGGTTTTCACTTTTATTCCATAATATGCTTTAAAAATACACATTGTACAAACCATTAAAAAAACTCCTATTAAAGTAAGTTTTGCCATAATAGAGCAGGGAAACAGCAGGAAAGGAACAAAGGGCTACCCAGCACGACACTTATGCTAGCAAACACCAATTCACACCTGTTAACTACTGTGAATAAAATCTTTGGAATCGGCTCCTCAAAAAAGTCAAAGAAAGAAAGAAACACTGTTCACCATGAAAGAAAACGGGAACCTCAGGTGTGCTGCTGAAAGCTTACAGAGTCAGATCAGCATTTATAATCAGTCACTTCTGAGACTACGTGAAGGAATGGAAGGAGAGGACTTGGCAGGTATACAAAGTATACACAAGCGCAGAAGAATTGGTCCTCGTAATTTTGAAGTGAAATGGAGGATAACCCACCAGGTCCCGGCAAAGGTACAATGTTCTGAACTAAAAGTTCAGCCAGAGCTTTGGTCCTGGGAGATGATTATAAGGCTGCCTGACCTAACTGACCGAACTTAATGAAATGAGTATGGCTGAACTGAGGAGAAAAGAAAAATATACAGTAAGCATCAAAATGGGGTTCCTGATCTGTCATTGCTATTCAGATTCTTGCAAAAAGAGATGTGGCATTATCAAAGGCTTTTCCATGAATAGATGTCAGTTTTCTCGGCTATAGGCAACTAAGCAGAATATAGAAACATAAGAGGACAAAGTCTAATCTCATTTATATATCCACAAACTTGGAGATAGTTGCCTGGAAAGTGTCACTAAAGACTGAAACAATCATATTCAGGACATCTGCTCAAGATGAGTATTTAATTGTTACTTATCAATCTAAAGTCCAATTACACATCCTTACCTTTGTGAAGATCATGCTCTTGGGCAATATTTCATCAACATGAGTAAGCAGTACAAATCCATCCCCTCATTATTAATAATAATATTTCACTATCTGGAACAGAATGTTCTTCCAGAGAGACTAAGATTATTGAAGAACCCAGGGGCTTATATCTTACATATGTTAAATCTGCTTTATGTTAGCCCTGGTCTCAAAGTAAGCTTGAAGTACAAAAATCCAGCTGTGGGAATCATAGAATCATAGAATAGATTGGGTTGGAAAAGACCTCCAAGATCATCAAGTCCAACCCCTGATCCAACTCCAATTACTATATCATGGCACTAAGGGCCACGTCCAATCTCTTTTTAAAAACCTCCAGGGATGGTGAATCCACCACCTCTCTGGGTAGGCTGTTCCAGTGCCTGATTACCCTCTCTGTAAAGAATTTCTTCCTAACATCTAACCTAAACCTCCCCTGGCAGAGCTTGAGCCCATGCCCCCTTGTCCTATTGTTGGTTGCCTGGGAGAAGAGACCAACCCCCACCTGGCTATAACCTCCCTTCAGGTAGTTGAAGAGAGTGATGAGGTCACCTCTAAGCCTTCTCTTCTCCAGACTAAACAACCCCAGCTCCCTCAGCCAAAAAGAAGTTTGGCTTTGTGAATTTTCTGGTAGTATATGGGTCTGCGTTCCCAATCACTATTGCAGGAGCTCTCCACTGAGAAAGGACGATATGGCTTGCATACCCACAATCCAGCGCTTCTTGTCTCCCCAGGCAGCCCAAAGGGCCTGTTCACAGATGACACAGCATAAATCCTGAGGCTGTATCCCATTTTCCTTTATTTACACATACATGTAGTCTTAAACAAGGGATGCTTTAGCAGGCAAAAGCAAAGTACAGTACTTAATGTGTAAATTCAGTTCAGCAGAACTCCAACTAAAGCATGTCAGCCTCAAGGGCTTTTCTCTCAAACACTGTTCCTAAGTTCTCCACAGAAGGAAACTTGCTGAACTATATATTTCTGAACTTTAAAGAAAAAAGTCCTGATTCTAAATTGAATGAGGGAGTAAATGAATGAGTAACTTTATTGAAGGCAAGGAGTGTCCCTGGTCTATTGCTAGGAGAGCTATAGAGAATCCAGACAACACAGTCTTCTCCTAAAATGTTCCTAGTTTGGTTTTTGTTTTTTTTTTTTTTTTTTTTTAAATCACTTTTGTTGTAAGAACATTATCCTACTCAGTAGCTTTCTTCTCAGCATCAAACCTTAGACTGGTCTTTGAGGATTTTCTTAACCTTCAGTATGGATGTATAAAGGAAGGAAACCAGAACAATCAAACCTTAGGTTTACTTTTTAACATATTTCTGAGCTATCTTTTTATTCTCAGGCCCTCCCATCACCCTTTTCCCAAATAATTTTCATTCCCATCTTTTTCTCCCTGGATGATTCCCCCACAGTGGGCAGAGAGGCACCACTTACAGAAAATCCTGCTGTGCATCAGTTGTTCCCCTGTAGTCTTTTTCTAGAGGGCCTTTTGCATGGCTCAGCCTCACCAGATGTAAAGGAACATTTACTCCTGCCACAACTACTTTGGCCTTAATTTCTATGCTTCTGTGTCATTTAGTGTTTGGCCACAGTGAAAGCTCATTTAGTTGGAAGCTGATCTGCTGCCTATTCTGAATAATTTTAGATTCAGTCCTGGGATATGACTGGAATCTTGTGTTTTAAGATTCCTTCATTTTTTTCCCTGGGGATTTCTAAACCTTTTCAAATTGCCTCATGTGGCATAACATCATAAGGTACCTTAGTTTTGCACCAAAAAAATATCCAAAAGAATCAGTGTTTAGTTGTTAAGTATTTTCTGTTTTCCTTATTACTTCTTTGAAACTACAAGCATCTGGGAAATTATGCTGTTCCCACTCTGGTATAGCAGACCCTTGATGGACTAA
Organism: Antrostomus carolinensis; assembly: GCF_000700745.2. Taxonomy (NCBI): domain Eukaryota; kingdom Metazoa; phylum Chordata; class Aves; order Caprimulgiformes; family Caprimulgidae; genus Antrostomus; species Antrostomus carolinensis. Next base: position 63,288 of record NW_010322799.1, read on the forward strand.
CTCATGTAATCTCACAAACTTGGATTCAGACTTATGTTCAAACTGGAAACTCATAAGAGCTTTTGGCTCTGGTAAATAAATAAACCAAAAAAGCCATGGAAAACTGGTCTTTTTAGAACTTCAGTTGTCACTAGACAATTCTGCAGATAAGTTAGGGGACTGCAGGTGAGGAAAGGAATGAATTTCTGCAGATGCATATCAGGTACAAGGCTCTTTTGTACTAGTCATGGACTAGTTCCGAGTCAATTAATTTAAGACCACATAATTTTAAATCTCTGCCTCATTCAGGTCCTCATCGCTCCTAGCTACACCCATATGCTTTGCTCTTGTGCAAACTTCTGCTGATGAATAAATAAACTTATTTTTGAGGAGTCTTGGAAGAAAATCTGGGATAGTGGTGAGATAGGAGAGGAGTACAAGAAGTGCCTATTAGTCACACATTTGTGATGTGATCATGCAGCAGAGGAGTGTATGTCAATATTGGTAGTGGAAATTGGACAGAGTTTTCTCAGGCTCTGCTTAAACGTAGTGCCTAGATTGGGTTTTGTAAGACACAGGCCCACCACCAGTGCAACGCATCCGTGGTGCCTCTGCAAGACAGAATTGCACTGTTGTCTTTGACTTTGATGTAATCAGGATTTTCTCTTTGGGGTGGGATTTATCAACATTGGCTTTTTTCATTTGGCAGGCCAAAATGCCTCCTAACATCCAGAGAGATCTTTTCATTTTTCCTCCAGTCCCTTTACATGACTCTGCTTAATTATGTCAGTTAATGTTTTTCTTCATAAACTGTTTTGAGGTAGACTGCTCTTTCTTTGGTGTTCACAACACTTCTTTCACAGGTGTTAACATTTTTTTCTTAAGAAATACTAAAAAACCAGCTGCCTAAATTGCATAAAATAAATTAATTGGGACAACTAAGCTAAAGCAATTGAAGAAAGAATGTAAAATCTTGCCTCCAAAAACACTTTCAAAAAAATTCCTTTCCTGACTAAATGTTTCAGAAAACTGACACTATTTCCTTTCTGTACTGGAAGATTCAAAAGGCACATATAACCACAGTATATGTAGTAAAGCTGAATATCCTGCATTGTTGTCACTATATCAATGATATCTTGTAATATTAATGTTAAAAAGTCTAAGAAAATTAACATTACATATTTATGAGCAGATTAGTCCTTGTAGTACTGCTGAAAATTTTTCCATTCATTTCACTGGGCGCAACAGTATAAAATGACAGAAAGTGTTTTTCTTGTTTACTTACACTTCTTGCAAGGTTGTGTAATCTTTTCATTCTGCCACCAGATAGATCTCCTTTCTTTTTGCTCTTAGGACTCTTCTACATAACCTCTTAAATATGCTTGTCTGAGGGAGTTCAAATTCTGAAAATACTTTACACCTGCAGATGTTCTTTTTTGCATTTAAAAAACCATTCTTTTTTGAGAAAAAAAACCCTGTACGCTCTCAAAAATAAGACCTTCCAGACTTAAGGCCTAAAGACAAGACACTCTCACAGTGCAAAGATACTTGTGAAAATTTTTATCAGGACTGGAAGTTGGCAAATTGATTTAAATTAGTCAGGCCTGGCTATATATTGGGAAGTCTACGCTTGCATATCCTTTTTTTTTTTTTTTTACGCCAGTGCTCCTTTTGGATTCTTAGATAAAAGAGTATAAAGTGGGCATTCTCCACTTGATGCAATTTCACTATACAGTGATTCCCATCAATGTATAATTAAAAGTGGATTTCCTTTTCCCTGTTTGGCTGAGATGGGGGAGGGTCCGCATAAACCTGGTTGATGTGAAGTGAACAAAGAGAACTTTCATGAGTTCTCCTGCAAACAGTCTATCAGTTACAATTCCTAGTGTTCACACTGCTGCACTGTTCAAAAGGAGCTCTAAAAAAAAAAGTCAAGCAGGGGGTCCAAGAAAAATTCAACCCGCATGCCAACTAAGGGAAAGAAAGAGAAGGCAGGAAAAAAAACCTAGCTTTTGTTGTAAAAAGAACTAATGAAGCTGCTCTTAGAACTGTCCATGGTGACACAACAAGCCTGTGCACCCACACACATTGTGAGAATGCCACTCACCCACGGTAATGAGAAAAGGAAACACTGTGGGCAAAGGAAATAAATGAATACATTGCTTTTATGGTTTAACTGTAGGGAATCGCAACACTGGCCCACAATATCTTGTGCCAACTGCCAAAAGTGGTAAAGTAATACATAAGGTTGTCTACTTATATTTTTCTTACAGACAAGATGGACTGGTGGGGGGTAAAATCCCATTATCATTATAAATTGCTAATTAAATAATTATCAATTAGATGGGCAGACAGAACTCATTCCAATGAATTCCTTAGAGGGCTTTCAGTAAAGAAAAACAGTAATTTTGATTATTTTTTTTATCCATACTTCCTGCCTAGGGGCTCTAAATAGAGATGATATATGATGTATCCCATGTTAGACTTTCACACAGTACATCCCATGTAAGAGCTCAGGGACAAACACTGAACTTTGGAGCATATATAGATCTTTTTTCAGTTTTTCAGATAAATGGCCTTAATTTCATGATATTAATTAGAAACCCAGGGTTATTTCCTAAGGAATAAAAAGAATATTTTACAGACTTTTATGTGGCTTTGAGAAATCACTTTTTTCCAAGTAACTGATAATATTTTCTATATGTTCTTGCATTTTCTTTTCCCCTCTTTGCATAATACATAATTTTATTAGAAATAAAATATTAAAATATATAATATAGATATAGACAGATATTAGACAATTGAACACAGAAAAAGGAGTATTTCTGATGAACTTTGCTCTATTCATTAACACCAAAACCAGTGTAAAGTTAAACTCTGTGCCTGCAGGTTTTAGCCGTCAGGTTTTCAGATCAGACCCTTGGGCAAAAATACTGTTGTCACAGTACTGAGCAGCAAAAATGATCCTGCCCCTTCCTATACCCCTTACTTGTGTGAGTAATCTTTCCTGACAAGATGGGTCCCACTGGCTTTAATAAAACTTACTCAGCTATAACCAGTCATTACTCACATCTGCACAGAATGGTTCTACCCACACTTTTCTTGTCCTAAATGAGTTTTCCAAGATAAAAACTACAACAATGCACAACCACAATTTAAGAAAGCTTCAATTGTCTGTGACAAGGAATATTTTCTAGGAACAAAGTTCTACAGACTGAAGAGTCACAAGAATGTTTGGGACATAGTTTTCATTGCCGGCAAACACTAACAAAAAAGTAAGGAACGGAAATCATAACATGAAAGATGGACTTCTAATTCCAAAGCCAGGAACATTTAAATATGAATGGGGCTTGCTGCAGTCCTCTATCTTTTGTCAGGAAATATGAAACTCTGGAACTCCTTTTGTTGCCTTCTTTGTTAACTGTATGAGGCTGAGTTAGATGGCTAGTTTCATTTTCAAGCCCCATCACAATGAGACTCTCAAAAATAAATGCTGATAAATACATGAAAATACTGAAGCGGGTTCATAAAGGAGAGAAAACTTTCTTTTTCAGAGTCATCTGTCACTGGATAATTTACCAGGGACAATTATAATTAAAAACAAGCAGCAAGTTAGATTTTTAAGGTTTAGAAAGGGGAACTGAGTTACAGTATAAAATTAAAATATCATTATAGGAAGATATTTGAGAACAAAACCAAGTGATATAAAGTACCTTTAGCAATATGCACATCTTTCCCTTCCTATTTTGCTGGTTTTTTTTCTGCTACTTTCTGGGAGATCACAAAATCCCAAGAGAAGTTCCTCATGGTTATGTTCTCTAATGTGATTTACTTTGAGGAATACTTAATGGAGAAAGGTGCCTACTACATTTTGTTATTTTTTGTTCATGGTTCAGGATTGATCCACTTGAGTCTTTCAGCAGGGAGTAGTTTTCCAGTGTGGCACAGCATGATTCCAAATCAATAAGGTTAATAGATGTGGTGGCCACACAGTCAGAGGTGATGTGCCTGGCATTTTCTGTGCCAATGAAGAAAATTTCTGATGACGAGATGTCATTTCTGTGCCGGCAGTAATGTCACCCTGATTACCTAGACCACATAGCCAGTTAGTAGGTTAGCAAGACTGTAAATGGCCCATTAATCTGAATTATCTTTACAGGAACTCTTTCAAAAAATTTTACTTGCACCCAAATTACCGGCCTCTGTGATTCTTGAAATGCCAACAGCACACTTGTTATATAAAAATAACATTGCTGCGTAAAAAAGACTAAATGGGAAAGGCTAGCCTGGAACTTCACTGTGTATTTTTAAACTCTCAACAACATACTATAAGACCTGCAAAATACCAGTCTTAAAAAAAAAAAAAATTTGCAAGTTGTTTTAAAAAATAAATATATGAGCAATATGAGCAGAGGGAAAAAATTACAATGCAAAATACCAGTGGAAAAAAAAAATGTTGATGTCAAATCTACTGATGTAAAGAGAGCACCATGTGTTGGTCTTCCTGCAGTTCTAATTTTCTCTGACTTTTTAAAATATGCAAAATCTTAACAGTACCTCCCAGAGCATTAATGGGTACACGTTCCCAGATGGCCTGCATTGTGAACAAAATGTGGGACTGGACTGGAAAGAGAAATCTGTTTAATATTCCAATACCTAAATCTCAGGAAGGTGTAATTCAGGCTGCCACTGAAAGATGAGCTGAACAGAATACAATTTATGGTGACTTTAGTTAACAAATTGCATTAAGGGAAGGATTTCCATAATTAAATCATTAAATAATATGAAATATTGATTTCCTCTCTGATATTACTGTATTACCACTTGTCAGACTTGTAGATAACCAAAGAGCATGCAGTGCAGTCCCTACCAGCAACAACAATTTGCATTATGATAACACTGTTGAGCACTATCAAGCACAGAAAACACAGCAAAGTACTGTGTACACCAAACCATCCCGGCCCCAAAGAGTCCAAAGATAAAATTTTTAAGAAAAATAATAGGATGGGTGCAAGAGAAGTCTTGCAAACAGATTGGATAAAGTGATGATTTGTATTATGAGACTCCTTCCACACTGGCTTCCTTCCGCTCTCTACTGCTTGGTAACTGGTTGGGAGTGAATCAGCTCTACTCCAGCTTTTCCTAGCCATCTTTACAGTGCTTCTAGATAGCTGGTTATCTGAAGGGCTAAATTCTATTGCAATTTACATCAAGAAGTCTAATTTTCTAACAGCAAAAGTTTGGATTTTTTTTGGCTACTCTTTATATATTAGTGTTGTCCAAGGGAAGTTGAGTATGTACCATGGAAGCACTACAGCACATTAAATGATTTTACTTATATTCTAGTATGTTCATTAAACATGTTAAATAGTGGAACACATTAAGTTAACTTGAAAATGCAGAGGGACTAGAAAAGATAAGATTAAACAAAACAATTACACTGAAAAGATCCTCCTTAATTGAGTTGTAATCAGTTAGTATTGATCATTAGTCCTTTTATCAGCATGATGAAGATGATGATGACGATGATGCAATGTGCAGCATTTAGATCATAAAGAAAGGATGAAAAATTGTTTAGATATTTAATGATAATTCTTTCTTGAAGGTGATACAAGCTGCACAGCATCATATATATTACTCTCAAATTCATGATAGAGCTTGAAAATGAGTTGAATAAGCACAATTTACCTTTTTTGGTATACTTTTCCAGATCTACTTTTAAAGAACTGGTCTACTCTGTGCTAAAATGAAAAGAGGCTAAATTTTGGAGAAATGCTTTAAAAAAAAAAAAGTTATTTTCTACCTCAGTCTTTCAGCAG
>NW_010322799.1:69097-74055 GCF_000700745.2 Antrostomus carolinensis
CAGCAGGAAAGCAGTTCTTTTGCCAGTTAAACATTCAAAAATCATGTCTCATTTGAATAAATTAACATATTTTGTGGCAAAAATTAATTCCAAGGAAGGAACAATAAATAGGAAAGCAATTTAAATTGTGTATTTTACAGGGGAGGGGAAAAAAAAAAAAAGAAAACCCAACATTGTCATGCATATGACAGCTCAGCTAATTTGATGGGCTTTGATGTTAATTTAGGGTTTACTTTAATTTCAAAACATATTTTTTCACTTAATAAGGGAAACAAAAGAAACTTTCAACCAGTTTGTTATCTGGGTATGTTTTGGCTTCTCAAATGTGAGAACATGATTGTTTTTATTTCCAGGAGGAGATAATAACACTGAAGCAATAAAAAAGAGTCAAGGCAGCTTGCACAGCACAGGAAGTTCACAGCCAGAGACTTAATTTCCCACACAATGTACTGTGCAATGGGCCCATTAACATAGATGAATAGGCTCTTTAAAGGGTTTTTTTTCCAGATATGCAGCTGCCGCTGAATGGTGCTATGTTAATAAGGTACTCACATGCCTATTCTTCAGGTACTCTGGCATTCTCTACCTAGGTAATCTCCATACAGGAAAAGCTATTAGGGGTTGTATCTTCTACCACACCTTCAATTATTTTAACACCTGCACTGATAATCCAGGCAAGGTAAACTGGTAGGGGGCCCAGGGACTAAGTCCATCCTCTTCCCCCTCAAATTCACATCTCGGGAGAGGGGGGGGAGGGGCTGAGGGATGGGGGGAAGAAAAAAAAGTAAAGTCACTTTTATTACACATCAGTGGGAACATTCTGAAAAAAGCTTTCATGCCTAGGAAATTGTTATTTCTTCAAACAACTGACAGCCTGCAGAGGAAACTCTAATGGAAATCCAGCTCATGCATTGTTATGCATGGCCCTCATGTAGATACATGGGGGTGGATTAAGTTAGCTTCCAAAGGGTCTATTGTGTGCAGCATTAATTTGCAGTGCTCTTGATATTTGAGTTTGAAGGTTTTACAACCTTTGTGTTTACTTAGATGCACTATATCCTAGGTTTGTTTATTTCCTTCCACAATCTCTTATTACACAGTAAATGCTACATTTATCTTTATTAACTTTCAATATGTTGCTGTAAGTCACAGAAAAGGAAATAATTACAGCCTCCTTGAAATGTGTTCATTCTAGAGGAGTGTGTGGTTTTGTTTTGGGTGGGTTTTTTTTCAGCTTCCTGGTCAGTTCTGACTTATGCATCTGTTAAAGAAGTTCTTTATAAAGTCAGTGGAGCAAAAGCATAAAAACTGTATAATTTATTATTATTACATGACTATGAAATTATAAAAATATGTTATATTTCCCTTGTCATATATGTACAAATAAATAAACCAATCAATAGTCTTCAAAAAGAATCTGACAGTGGTGCAATCTCCTCTTACTACACATTGATATAAGAATAAAAAATGCACATACCACTTTTCATGATAAGCACAATCTTTCCACTGTTTTCTCAGAATCTGTTACAAATTTGTTTGCTATAACATACAGCTGCTCTTCTCCCAATATTAAGACACAAAATACAAATAAGACTTTTACCATGCTGCCTTAACTCGCATTCTTGTTTTCCTGTAAAGATTCATATCCACTGTAGACAAGCATTTTTGTAAATTTAACTTTCCAGTGAGATTTAAATTCAGAAGATCCTAATGGAATTTTATTTGAACTTGTCAGGGATGTCTAGAAGTGTTAGTTTTTCAACACTGAACTAAGAACTCAAAGTAACTTGTACATTCAAAGGAAGCTATGATCCTAATCTGAACTAAAGGGCTCAATTGAATAAAAATACCTTATGCTCGAGTAACTCATGTGTGGCTCTTTCCCCTCCCCCTTTATATGGAAGTCAGTCAGACATTTTTGTATTTTAATAACACAAAAAGGTTTTTTGTAGAAAGATATAAGTGCCAGATTTACAGTAATTAGGGTCTGAGTAGTATCAAGCACACAGTTTACCCCAAACCTCCATCACTAAGGGAAAAGCTCTTAAAACTACAGAAAGTTTTGAATTCAGGTTGTGATGCTAAAGAATGGATATGAGAAAATAAATTACCTTCTTTAGGGCTCACTCATTAGGGGCACAACAGCAGAAACAGCTGCCTCTAAGACCTGCTTGCTTGTTAGGTTGAAGGAGTCTATTTGTAACCTGTCTCAGACTGAGTAAGAAGAAGTGCAAATCAAATGACAGGAGCCACCGACCTCATCTGTTGAAGAAGTGAAGATCTTAATCCCACCTTTTGGGCTCAGGATCTTTCCTAATGTCCTAGGAAATGATAACAGCGGGAATAGAAGGAACTGCATTTCACAGAACTGTTTGAAGTACTGTGATCCTACTGGCATTGTATAAAACAATAGCACAGCTTCCTCTGGAACATGATAAAAATATGTGAAACCGTGGCTGGTTTAGGGCATATAGATCCAGTGCTTCTGTTCTCCTTGTTTTGTAACATAAGGACAAGGAGTGATAATAGAGAGATGCAAATTCAAAACCAATAAAAGGAAACTTTTAATATTTAGGCTGTTGATATGCAATACCATGATATTTCACCAAAAGGCAGATTAAATCCAACAGATTAAACCAAATTGAATGTTTGTATAACACAAGGACCTCCAGCATTACAACAGTTAACTTGAATTACTGGCAAATAAGAAGAGACTCAGATCTGTAACACTGTAGTCCTCATTCGCTATCACAAATTCTATGTCTTCAACTGAATCCTTAGACCCTGGTTACTGCCAGAGGTATGGTGCTACAATATATAGACCACTTCCCTGGTACAATAGAGCAATTCTTACCTTGCAGCTTTCTTAATAATATCCCTCACCTTTATATCATCGTTGGATTGTATTCACAGATATATTTTTTTCACCAAAACTACAAGACCTAGAGAGCAGGAGGGTTTTTTTGTTTGTTTGTTTTTAAATGATAGATAATTCCAAAGTTTTTCCAAAAAAAAAGAGCAAAAAACTAAGTAAACATCACAAAGCCCGTTTTGCTCTTATAAAAGCTGGTAAAGCTTTTATGGTTATAGTGTCCATGGAAGACTCCCACTGAAGACCTTCCACAAATTATTAAAGCCTGTATTATTAAGACAAAAAATATTCCTACCAACCCAGCAACACCCATCTCTCCATTAGAAGGGAGAGCGGGGGCCAGGAGTTACTGCTGCAACCAGGCAGAGATTGCAGGCTTTTCTTTATTACTTTTGCAACTGTGAAAACATTTTTGATACCTGATCTAATTTCTGGAATGACAGATATTATTCTGTGGGTCTACTGACAACAAAGTCTTTACAGGCACATGAAAATTCCTCCTATCTGTATATTTTTTGAACATTAGCATATACTCTGTGTGTATGCATTTCTCTAGCAGAGCAGCTGTTTATTTAATATATAAGATACGAACTTAACTTACTACATGTTCATTCTGTGCAGTTTTTTACAACCTCCCCATATTCCACAAGAGGATTCATATACAAAGAATACATTATACACCTGAACTGGACTGCTCTATTTTTTATCTGTGCCTTCTTGAAGCAATCATTCCAAGAAACATGTGATCTGAAATGTAGTGATGAATGCTCAGCATATTAAAGGAGGAGACTGATCTGTCTTTGGTTTCAAAGCATGCACAGTACCTTGACTGCCTAGGTCTCCACCAAGCCCTTACCAGGGAAGGATAATCTACACCCATGCTGGCAGTAACTTGGGCCTATCTGTTCACTGCACTCATAGCATCATGAGGAGGTGCAGAGCGGATCAGACCAATCCTCTCTCATTACTGAAATCTTCCAAGAAGTTACAGAAATGTTGCTATCTCAATATTCCCACCTATCTGGAGCCAATCAGGAGTAGCCAAAATAAAAAAACCAACCAAACAAACATTTACCATTTTGTGCACCTTTTATATACAAGAAATAGTCTATCCTATAATCTCCTTCTGAGTCTTAAAATATTGAATGAATACCTGGAGTAAACTGTGGTAGGGAGGAGATGGAACTCATTAGTTTGCTGTTCAGGAAATGAGCGGGTAGTACAAACCTTCAAAGCAGGTTACCCTTCCAGGGTCTCTAAATAGGACCAGTTGACCTGTGGAAACCAGAAAGAGTGGTTAGAGGAACTCTATGTTGGAAGAAATGGAAGATAAGGTATACAATCTGTATGGCTGAGACGGTAAAAGACACTCTTCAAAGCTGAGGAGTGGTCAGTCAGAGGTTTGTTACTAGTCCAGAAAAACTACAGGCACTCTCTACAGAGTAAAAATGATTGGTAAGGAGCTAGTCAAGTGGAAAAAAAAGTTTAATAAGAGAAGCATTGGAATGAAAAAGTAAACATAAAGAGAGGGAAGCAAAGAAAATAAGGTCTCAAAGTAGAGGAAACAATTAAGAGAATAGTAAATATCTGCACAAAGTAGAGCATAGATTGTGGGAAAAAGGTGATGGGTGATAATAAAGAGTGAATGGGATGCAGTAAAAGTATGCCTACCTCATTTGGAGAATGATAGCACTCTGTCAAGAGAAAGACCGACCTATTTTCTTTAGACTAATTTGAAATATGAAAAAGCAAGTAATACTCTGTTTCTGATCTCTTTCTTCGGTATGCCCATTGCTCAGGGTCAGGATTACCTCGTTAAGCAGGTTACATCATCTTGGAAGCCCTCTCAGGCATTGTCCTGTTGAGCACAAAACTCTTCTGTGTGCACCACATTGCAACTATACCTTCCTGCAAGCTGGGACTATTTGTGATTTCACCAAACAGAAAAGGGGGAGAATAACATCGTGAGAACAGTCAAGCAAGGGGGGTCCTAGAAGGAACCTCTGCTCAGCAAGGGTGCTAGCGTTGCTGCACATTCTGCTTTATCTGGAGTCTGGATATTACAACACACACAAAAAAGGACCAG
>NW_010322799.1:74092-84206 GCF_000700745.2 Antrostomus carolinensis
CTGAGCATTGCTGGCATGTACAACTATAGGTTTAACTATAATCCTGCTTTCTCTAGTCTCCATAATGGTGCACTCTGAAGCACAACTTGTTATTAGTCAGATGGCAAAGAGATAGGACCACCATTCCTTAATTATTTCTAATGGATAAATAAGGAATAGCATTTCCTGGTGAACCACAGAACCCTGCTCCCCTCCATAAAGGCTGGGCTGTTGTGAGGCTCTGGTTTTATAGCATGGGACTGATAAATCACCCCAACCTTTGATTATTTATTGGTTGTTTAATGGAAAACTGCCTTTACTAGCTAATGTTGAAACTAATTAACTATCAAACACTTTTTCTTTATGAGTGTTTTCTGGCATTTTAAAGGGCAAACAGTGCAACCTCAGCCTTGGAGCACTTGCAGTTTTTGGGATATATTCTAGTAAGTAAACTCCATAGGTCGCTGCTTATTTTTCACCCTGAAAATTTAGTGTCTATATGTGCAAAATGGCCTGTGCGTGTTTCCAAAGTCAGGACTACTTCCACACACAGGCCAGGACCCATTGCCTTAAAATGAAAGCTCATTTCCCTATCACTGTACTACATATAATGGAATATTGGCCCCAGTTAGCCTTGGTTTCTAATTGTATCTGACACAGCAAAGGCCCCTGGTGAGAGACAGGCCCAGCCCTATGCACTTTAAAATGCAATATGGGTAAAATTCATACAAAATCCTTGCATAAGAAAAGGAAGCCCTCTTCCCTACCAAAGAATACCTCAATAACTTGATTTCTTGGGGACTAACAAAAATTACAGGATCATGGGTGTCTTTTTAAACTTTATTCCTCTGTAAATACAGAGTGACATTAACAGGAGAAGGAACAGGAGAAGGAGTGATCTGCATCTTTAACACTGGAGTCTGTATCTCTATCGCTCTGCTGCTCCTGGAGGCAGCTCTTAACTGCAAACTCCAACGTGATGTGGCTCAGAGACAACCAGCCTCATTGCTGAGCACTGTGATTTTTTTGCAGCAACCAGGCAGCTTGTTTAAACCAGCACAGAGCAGGGGCAGAGCCTGCAAGAAGCTGAGGCAATCATTTTTATATTAAATACCTGGCAAAGATGTGGGCTACGGACACGGAGAAAGGACACAGAGGGAGGGAGGAGCTGTGGAAAATGACAGTGGAAAATGAAGAAACGGTGTTTTAAAATAAATGCAGCATTTCTCAGGAAAGGTGTGACATTGCAGCAAGACTGGAGGCAGAGCGGGGAAGGAAGAAAGACTGCACATCTGCATTCTGCACATTTTATTCTAATGTGTTCTTGTGCCTTTATCTTTTTGTTGTTGTTGTTTTTCAGGCTGGCTACAAAGTTTTGCAAAAGGTTCCCACTGCCAAAGCCAACCAAAAAGACAGGGTACTGTGATGGTGCTTCTTATCTATGCACATTTTTTTTTCCTATTTTGTTTTTCTGAGATGGGCTGCTAAAGAAATAAAGCCTCGTGTAATTTCCAGCAATAACAAGTGAATCAGTTCTTTTGCTTAAAAAAACCCCAAACCCCTCATTTTCATATTTCCATATTTAATTTTTGCACTTGCATGTACGTTTCTGTTATCTTCCAGCCACATGTTGCTATTTGTCTCTGTAGTGGAGGATTTTTTTTTTTTTTTTTTTTGACTGTGGGCTATGTGAAGCCTGACTTGCATGTAAAAAGATCCACAGGGAAAAAAACCTCCAGTTCTCACTGAACTAAAGACTGCTGGCACGCTGCACGCTTTGTGAGAGCACTCCACACTCGCCACCACCTCGGGTTGCACGTGATGCATACATGCAGCACCACACACCTATAGACCAACCTCGTGTGGTCAGTGCAAAGTCCCAGAGAAGTTCAACAGACATGGGTGAGGAGTGATGATGTGAGGCTGAAAAAAATTAGCAGTCACTGGCTCTTTCAAAAATCAGACAGATTTGGCCAACTTAATGCTGTTTAACACTCAACCAGCCACTATGCAACTTCCATAGAGTTGACAAAACTTGGTTAGAAGGAGAGCTCTGAGGTTTAAGAAATCATTCCAGGCAATCTTGCTGCATTTAGACTATTGTTTATGTTAGTCACTCTTCAGTTATCTGACTTTCAATGAGGTTCAGGCTCCTAAGATACTTGGGTGCTTTTGAGAAGGCTACATGCAGTCACAAGCAGGCAGCCAAGACTCCTGCATTCAGTTAGAATTAGTAGGGTAGCTCATTGTTACGATACATCTTAACTCAGTGGCAGCAGCACTTGAACAGACATAATTTCTGTTGTGCTTGCTGGCAGACAAGATTTCAGACAGACTCTGGTTATGATTTAGTTTTGGTCTACATGTTCAGGGCTCAGTCAAACTCTTTCTGCAGCGACTGCCTTCAACAGGAGAAAGTAAATGCTATCGGTTTTCTGTTTGAACAATATTTTGGTTGTTGTTTTGCCAGTGGACCACAGACACTCAAGGTCTGCTCCAATCTGCTCCCAGACTGCAGGCAGCTCTGGTTTGTCCACATAAAATTTATACAATGAATTTGTCCTGTGAGTTTTGCTTTTGCAGAGGGGACATACCTCCAGCTACAGCATCGCATTGTTGCTTCTTGTGCCATTGTGGGGCTGCCAAACCCACCAGCATCCCTGCTCTCCGACAGGCATGTTCTGCCCCTGCAGCAGGAAAGGAGGTTTGCTACTTTTTTTTTTCGCCTGATGACAGAGTTGGAAAGTGATCCTCAAGAAATACAACGGCGCGTGGTGTGTACTGTCCTAGTATTGGTCTCCCTCCCATCTCACTCTCAGTTTTCTCTATCTCCATATTTACAAGTCTTCCCTCCATGGCACCCAGATGCCAGTCAAGTTACCCAGCTGTGGTTCCCAATGTTTGTGAAATTATTGTTAACAATTTATGAAGACTACCTTGTATGGGAATTGCCAGGTTTTAAACTTAAATAGGTAACAAGTAAAACAAGAGTGAAAGTGAGACTCTGGAAAAGTATTTGAAAATTAAGGAAAAATTAATGAGCTTTCATGCAGTTTCTTTGACTTGTAAATGTGAATCTACCCGCAACTAATGTTGAATTGCCACTATAAACATTAAATATTATAAAGTCACTAGATGACTATTTCTGTTATGTACAATTACTACTGGGGAGAAATAAAAAGTGGGTTGTCTTTTTTTTGAGGGGAGAGGCGGGTGCTGGTGGTGTATGTAATTTGGGTGTTTAAAGGTTTAACTAGCCCATTCCTATGAAAATCCTGAAATTCAGCCAAAGACATCACGGTATTACACACTTTTCTCCTGCATCTCTATTCATGTCTTATGACAAAAGTAACATTTTCCTTCTGCAGCAGTTAACATAAAAGGTCTTGGTTAAGAGAAGCTTTTCTCTTGGAAAAGATAATCTGCCTTCAAAGTTATAAGTTAAACAATCGAGTGGTTCTAATTGATTGAACACTTACAAATACTTCATAATTAAATTTGTGCCAAACTATGTGAAAAAGATTTATGTTCCGCTTCCCCAGACTGTTTCTCCCTCTTTTTTTTTTTTGTGTGTGTGTGCATGTGTGAACTGAATCTTTGGGAACTCCTTCCAGTTGATGCATCATTGAGGTGGTTAAACACATTGCATTATGGCAGTCTGTCACATCAGTGTTTCACACTGAAATACTGAACTTGACACATCACTGGAAAAGGAAGTCAAACAATCCAAAATTGAGTTATGTTTCTTTTGAAACTTGAGATTCTGAAGACAGAATTTTCACCTACTTAAAACTCAGAGTGGGAAAAAAAAAAAGGAAAAAAAAAAGAGGTTTAAGTAATTAAAATACAGTTTTTAAAACATTAAAAATAATTTGCATGAAAATAATAGCGTCTTGATGGTCCTGACTGTGAGTGGAAGCAGCCAATGCTCTGTATATACCCCTATTTATTTTGGTGAACCTCTCTAAAGTAGTTACGGAAGGACAATACAAGGGGTTGAATCTGACTATCCAGCAAGCAAAACACAATGCATTGCCATATTTTTATGCAACAATATCTTGAATATCAGGAATCCTAAAGCTTTCACAGGCATACAAACTCTTTCCTGATTCCTTGATGCTGTTGGAAATTTAGCCTTCTTGTGACAATGTTTCTTTTAATGGCCACGTGACCTAATACTTAGAGGAAAATCTGTAGTAGGTTCAGGGCGGATGTTGTATTTCCAAAGGAAGAATCGCAAGTCGATTGAAATACAAAGCTTAACTTCTAGAGTTGTGCAGAATATGCTCCATTCCAATGGCATCAGCATCAAGGGAGGCAAAGGCAGGAAATTTTGGATTTTGTAAAATGGCAGTTTAGCTATGTCTACAAAAAAATAAAAAAATTACCATGTTCTGCAACTTTACCTGTTTTTGCATGGCAACCTGCCACTGCCACATCGGCCAAACAAGAGGCTACTGAACGTACACAAGACTGAATGTAATCACCTTCAAATTTAGCCTGAGAGTATCAGAATATCTCTGTGATTTCACCACAAAAAAAACCTGTCAAGATTATGAACAACCATATTTCAATATTGTAGTGCAAAAGAGTTAGGAATAGGACCTGAAAATCCTAGGTTTTTTCAAGCTTTAATCAGTATACAATAATGTGGATGAGTAATTAATATGGAAACAAGGGTGAAGATGGATTGCCACAGTTTGGAGGAAAAAGACTGCCATCTGGACAATATTGCTAGCTCAAGACTATATGCGAGTCTCAGTTATTTAGTGTTTGTAACAATGGAGGATATGCAATATATTAAGTCTAACAATAAAAAGACAATGTTTGTAACCCTTAATACTATCAGAGACTGCTTGAAAATGTGACACATTAGTTTTTATTGTATGCATTGCATGTATTGTTTCTATTACTTTCATCTAAAGCTTTTTTGGAACTAAATTAATGATTTGTAAGAATTTTGGGGTTAACAATAGCATTTGTTGAAATTTCTAAAATTTCCTACACTTTGGCATGCTTTACAGAATTCTTGTGCAAGGAATGAGAGGTACTAAAATAATCTTAAATCTTCACTGGATACTAAAGAATATCTGTTGCTTGAATACCCTATGGCATCCTAGATCCAAATCTTGTGCCATTTCATTTTTTCCATCTCAGAATCATCTACAAATGACTCTCCCTTTCCATCCACAGTTTTCTTGTGATAAAAGTCCTGCCTCTTACAATGTCTCCCTCAGATCTCCTGAGTTTATACTATGCATTTAAGGCCTCGTGGGGTTCTCTAAGATTTACACAGCTGTGGCAAACAACTTCAAAATTAACCACCTGACCTTCCCCAAAACACTCAAAGAGCTCAAATTCCTTACTGCAGACAAAAGAATCAAAGACATTTGAAGGCCCTAGGGCCATGATGGGTTTTTAGCTATCAGGCATAAAAAATCCTCCCTCTACTTTTTCAGAGGACTCCATTGCACCAGTGCCTTTTTATCTGCTCTGAACATTCTACCCCATCTTCCACCTCCATGAAGAAGCCAGCTCTACCAGAAGGACAATAAATTATGACTGAGGAAAGAGAGGCCCCATTTATCCAGAAGTAAAAAAAGATGCTGAATTAATATCAAATTCACAGCTGACAGCTAGTCTCAGACTTTGATATGGGCAGAATACAGACTACAATGTTTTATGAGCTCCCATGAAGTTGCAGATACGTCTCATATCCTTCCAACTTCAGTTTAATTGCCAACCCACTACAGATAAGGCCTCAACCTTTATAATATTAGGCTTTCTATTCCAATTTATAATTAATTATTATAGTTAATACCTTCATTACCTTCTACCTCATCTCGGGATTTTTCTGCAGAAATTTATGTTCAAGTTGGATATTGAACCGAAGAGAGGAAAGACAAATACTCTTGGGGTGCACCAGGGAACAGCTCTAGGGCTCTTCTGGGTATATATGTCTCCCTAGAAGAAGAGCAGAGGCTGGCAGGTGCTTGGTATAGATCCTTGTCAGCTTAGACATGTTCCAAGTAAGCTAAAATACAGAAAAAATTCAGACAGTGGGGCTTCATCCCTTAACAGGGACACAGTCCTTGTCCAACTCTCATCGGCTCTGTAAAGTAGCACTGGTTTCTTTGCCAAATTGCCTTATAAGGCCACAGCAGGGTCTGGATTTACACATTACCACAGGGTTTAATGACCTTAAGCACAACTCTGAATTACACCTTCAATTGCTATTTCCATCTGATTAAGCAATGAAAAATGCAGAAGGCTGGGTACATACATACAACACTGGTAAACAGACTAACACATTCAGCCATAGCACACAGTATTTAATCCTTGTTCACCACTTAACTCGTGATTATTTACTGAGGCATTCAAAAAGGGATGTGTTACTACAAAGCTACAGAACTGAAAAAAGCTGTTCTGTTAAAAAAAAAAAAAATATTGAAGTACTTAGCAATAAACTTTCAGGAACTCTATCACTGAAATGATGTAATGAATCTACCACTTCCACTATCCATACTAAAGGCTCACCAAAGTCATGATTGTGGAAATAACTACTTAGGAATGGGAGAAATGGGTTCAAAGTTTTGTTCTGGGCCATAAGGTAAAGCAAAATAAATGCAAACTTCACAGAACTCAATTTGTAAAATAAATGTCAGTTTTACCACTGTGGCATAACTGGCTGCAGTTCACTCAAATAGTCATCAACTGGTCCAGAAGTTTATCTAAACTGGGCATCACAGTCATTAAGAAATTCAGTGAAAGTGAAAGGTAGGCTATGGATGTAGAACAATACTACCATTTTTAAATTACTAAAATAGAGCTTTGAGTTATAATAAGAACCAGAGCTAAAAGTTGAATGCCAGCTTTTTTTTGTTTTGTTTTAAGCTTTCATGTTGACCTCTGCTCTACACAAACTTAAATCTGTTTTACATCAGAAGCTGCAGGGACAGGAGAGTACATGGGAAAAGAACATGTCTGGGAGTTTAGAGAGGACCAGCTGAATTTTTTGAGCTCCAGTGGGATTGGTGACATAACTAAAAAGCAACAAACAGGAGGTGAGAGGAAGGATTTAAACATAAATAAGAACACTTTGAAACCATGGGGTTTTATTGATCACATTCACATTTACAAGTCAAAGTCCCTGTTTTTAGAAAAATATGTAACTAAGAAAGAATTAAAAAGCCATAAAATACCAAGTAGGGAAATAAAAGATATTAGAGAAGAGTAAAGGCATGGAATCATGTTGATAAATATTTCCCAGCCTAAAAAAAATTAAAAAAAAATTAAAAATCAACTAAATACCCTATTTTCTTTAATTAAAATTCACTGAATTATTTAAGGATATCTGACTGAATTAAATATTGAAGACACATCAAGATCTGCCTAGTGGTGTGATTAGTGGTTTATATAGTTATTAAGATCTGTCCATTTGGACCTGAATTCAACCTCCCATTAAAAAAGTTATTGGAAATTCAATCCCACAAACAACTCAGCACATATACACTCCATGCTTTAAAGCAGTTAAATATTCTAATTCACACAATTCATCCATTAGTAAGAGACTAGAGCTTATTTTATTTTTTCAGTGGTCAACATATACAAAGAAACTATGATCATTTAACCAGCCATGGTTTAACAGATAGCATTTGCCATCCTACTAAAGGTGCTGTTCACGCTCTATCCATGGGATCAGAGTTCAAATAGCAGTACATTCAATCTGGAAAAAAGTGGTGGTTGCAGATAACAATCTGAAAAGCTGAAACCACTGAAAAATAATGGTTTGCAGCTAGAAAATATTTGTGTGTTTTACCAGAATGTAACCCATTACACTGCTGACAGGGAGAAATAAAAATCCAGTGAGAAGACACAAAATTAGATCAGAACTCTCTCAAATGAAAAGAAATCCAGTCTTGCTGAACTGAAATGCAATAATTCGGATGGCATTTCTATCAGCTCATTAGTTTAAAACTCAATTTAAAGCCATTTTAGAAACTTTACCTTTACAAATGCTAATGAGCATGTGGCTCATAGGAGCAGGCCCATTAGCAGGTCTGAACAAACCATCCTCTACAGGGAACCCAGAAGCACACTTTGTGAACAGAGACGTGGATTCACTCCACCAGCTTTAGGGAGATAGCTAAGGCTCTGAAGACTGTAAGTGTCTTACCAGCTTGTGCAAGCCCAGTTGTCCTTGACAGTGACCAAACGTGGATGCCTGGGAGTTAGCACAAGAAAAGAGCAAACATTTACTGATATTTACACAGACAATTCTGCCAGTTTCCAAAAATTTGCATCTTAGAGGGTTCCTATTAGCAGTCCTTGCTGACTTTCTCTTCTCTAATTGCCCACTGAACCCCCATCAAGGATCAAGACCCACAACACACAGGCTCACAGCAGGTAAGGCATGGCTACATGCTGCATGCAGAACCACCATGGTCTCCTCTGAGGCTGTGTGCATGTTTCCTTCATTTAGTGCCTACACTTTTGGTATCAGAAAAAAACAGTGGACGCTTCTTCCTCTCCATGGCAGTCATGATCTTCTGACCCCTTCATATCTTCTCTGCACTACATTTTTTGTCAGGCTGAAGAAAAGTAAAGTGGCTGTTCCTTCTGTAAAGGACACAGTCAGGACTCCAGGCATCCAAGGCTGCTCCCCCTCTCCATGGAGGGTGTTCACACACCTGCACCTCGTATTTAAGGATTCACCTTGTACCAACTGAATCATTCTCCAAATATTTCTGTTTTTTCCTAGGGGAGAGAAGGAGTCTTGATGACTCTTCTAATCTAAAACCTAATTTAGATGCCAGGCTGGTGTTTCAAAGGAGACAGAGTTAGATCAAATTTTACTAAATTTATCAGGTGAACATCTGAGTGTTTCTGTTTAGTGAGATGGAGAAATTCATGCTATTAATGGTTGCTATTTGATAGTGGTTTCTTTTCATTACATGAAATGAGAAAACAGAGCCAGTTCATTATGAAGATAGTGAAAGTTATAATAAGGCCAATATGGGTTGCATCCTACAAGCGCATGTGGGGAATGTAATGTATGAAAACGCAACATCAAAGAAAGATGAGCAGGGAATGGAGAGCAGAGAAACATGTAATGAGCCGAGTCAGACTGAAGTCTAAAGTAATTGGTTAAGGATTACAGCACTTGGGAAATGCTATCCTCCAGCAGAAGCAGAAAATGGATTGAAAGGAATGGGACCCAGTCAATCTGTAACCACAGTACAAGGAGCAGAATAATTTCTCCCATTTTTCAGGTGAAGAAGCTGAGGCTCTGAGCAGAGTTAGCAATGACTGTCTCACCTGGAATAGCTCACCCTGATCGATCTAGGACCAGACCCATCCTGTTCTTTGCCCAGAAGCCTCTTCTAAATATTTTTCATATTAACTGGGGCTAGAGAGAACTTAATAACCTGTCAGTATGAAATTATTAACTCTCTTAATGGCAAAGGCATGGAGTGGGGTTTCTGGCCCAGCATAAGTTCTTGCTGTTTGTGCAGTGTTAAATAAGTCAGTTGATCAATGGTGCTCTGATGATTTATTAACATCATGCTGCCAATGAGAAGTCATGCTGCCAATGAGAACTCATGCTGAAACTTAAGATGGATCCAACTTAATTTTAAAATACTGATGTGAATATTGTATCTTTCAAGGACTTATATACTGATTGTATATCTACCAGAAAGCAAAATAGATCTGAATAATAAGGAATGTATCTCTTTCACCAGTTCAAAGCATGCCAACAGCACTAACAGCAAACTGTGTTTCGTTTTCTTGCAATTCCACAAAAATGGCTTGATAGCGCAGTGTCACAAGCAATTCCTATGTTGTGTACTAAGCATGTTTATTTTTCAAAAAGAGGAAAAAACCTCTAAATCTAATATAACTGGGATATGAATTCATCGCTTTCACATTTCAGTGAAAACAATCCAAATGGCTTGACGTCCTCAGTGAACAAAATTTGAGTATTATTAAAACAGCTGAAAAAAACCCACTGCAAAATGTATTTTTCTTTTCTCATGAAAGATTCACACCACTACACTCCCCTAATTAGTCTCATTATTTCTAAAATTTGATTCATGATTTATAGCTCATTTAAGGTGACATTGTACCCTTCTAA
>NW_010322800.1:0-911 GCF_000700745.2 Antrostomus carolinensis
CCAGTAACTGTCCCAGTACATCCAGTAACCGTCCCACTACACCCAGTGCCCCCCAAAACCCTCCAGTTCCAGGGGCTGGGAGGATACTGGGGGTACTGGGAAGTACTGGGGAGGCTCTGGGAGCGTACTGGGAGGTACCGGGGAGACTGCAAGGATACTGGGAGAACTGGGAGGTACTGGGAAGGCTCTGGGAGGATACTGGGAGCACTGGGAGGTACTGGGAAGGCTCTAGGAGGATACTGGGAACACTGGGAGGTACTGGGAAGGCTCTAGGAGGATACTGGGAACACTGGGAGGTACTGGGAAGGCTCTAGGAGGATACTGGGAACACTGGGAGGTACTGGGAAGGCTCTAGGAGGATACTGGGAACACTGGGAGGTACTGGGAAGGCTCTAGGAGGATACTGGGAACACTGGGAGGTACTGGGAAGGCTCTAGGAGGATACTGGGAACACTGGGAGGTACTGGGAAGGCTCTAGGAGGATACTGGGAACACTGGGAGGTACTGGGAAGGCTCTAGGAGGATACTGGGAACACTGGGAGGTACTGGGAAGGCTCTAGGAGGATACTGGGAACACTGGGAGGTACTGGGAAGGCTCTAGGAGGATACTGGGAACACTGGGAGGTACTGGGAAGGCTCTAGGAGGATACTGGGAACACTGGGAGGTACTGGGAAGGCTCTAGGAGGATACTGGGAACACTGGGGGGCGGCTCTGGTGCCGGTTCCCGGTGCCGGTGCCCGGTTCCCGGTGCCCGGTATCCAGTGTCCGGTGCCCGGTATTAGTTCCCGTATCCGGTGCCGGTTCCCGGTGCCCGGTTCCCGGTATCCGGTGCCGGTGTCGGTTCCCGGTGTCGGTTCCCGGTTCCCGGTGTCGGTTCCCGGTGTCGGTGCCCGGTGTCGGTTCCCGGTGT
>NW_010322801.1:0-55026 GCF_000700745.2 Antrostomus carolinensis
AAAAAAAAAACAACACAGTGTTGAGACTGTTTGGTATGTTGTTAAAGATAAACTATGAAAGAAAAATGTGAGTACTGAATTTATTACCTGTATTTTGAAGAAAGAACGACAGCACCAATCGCATAAAGTTATAAATCACCAGTAATAAACATGTAAATAATCTTCAGGTTTGCATCGCCAATAGAACACAGACATCTACAAAGAAATATATATATGTATACACATAATATAATAAAACCATTCATTAAGGAACAAGAAACATCATATTTTTGTACTATATAAAACAGCTGTACAGTGTGCACACAGACTTTCCTGATCTTTCTCAAATGCCTGTCAGTCACTTCTCCCCATCATCTTTTGCTTAACATAGTTTCTTTATTGTCCACGGGAGAACTCTAAGTGACCGTCTTGTACTTTTAAACTAACTTCTTATAGTGCAGTTTGTCTCCATACATATATACACACGCATACATATATATACTCACAGATGCACACATACATGCGCATGTGTATATATATATGAAAAGTACAAACATGCACATGTACACGCACACATGACAGATCTAAATAGCTCCTCCATCCTGTGCTCTTGAATGAGTGCTTATAAAAAATCCCTGCACGCTTTGTGAAGGGAAGGAAACTTGCTGATTGTGCAGATTGAAGTCATTAGATGGTTTCATTCCTAACAGTCTGCAAACACACACATCTGAATCACATGGTGGTATCCCATATGCCTGAAGGGAGTCTGTTGCAGGAGGCATCTTCTACCTTCTTCAGCAGCGTTGGCTTTTTACAAGGGGGTGGAGGTGGGGCTGTGATTCTTTGCTCAGTGTTGTGCAAGATTTGCTGCCAGTCTTCTCTCTCTTCACACAGTTTTCTCCTCCAATCTAGAAGCTCTTGCAGAGCCACACTCTCATTCTCTGAAAGTCTAAGCTGATGAATAACCTGTTAGTGAGAAGTAAATAATAATAATGTTAAT
The DNA here is from genome assembly GCF_000700745.2 of Antrostomus carolinensis. NCBI lineage: Eukaryota > Metazoa > Chordata > Aves > Caprimulgiformes > Caprimulgidae > Antrostomus > Antrostomus carolinensis. The sequence continues at coordinate 980 of NW_010322801.1, forward strand.
ATTAATAGTAATAATAATAAGGTGGATAAAGTTCATTCTCTTGGCAGTGTAAAACTGCAGTGTCCGTGTTGAATTATCCTTCACACAGGATCCTCTGCCTCTTTTGTCATGGATGTAAACCTGTGGGCAGATTCAGGTCCCATTTTCTTACCTCCTCTGTAAAGAGCTTGGTGACATGTACAATGATGTATAAACAAAATGACTTTCAGCAAAATAACCTTCCCTTGAACTTATGCAAAGTGTTTTGTACTGCCAAGCCCTATGTGAGGAGGGAACCACCTTCTGCTCTCTATCCATTATTTGCAAAGGGCACCGTGGAGCATTGTGAGCTTATCCACACATTCTAGTGGGATGATGAACAGAAATTCTGAGACTGCTACAGTGTGCCCTGGCTTAGCCATGTTAGATGGTGAGTGGTTGTGAGTGCTCCCTTTCTAATATTTACAATTAAAGAAATAGATGCATGTGGGTAAGCACTCAATTGCTATACTTCTGCTGAGGGAAAGCTGCTCTTGTTTGTACTACTGCTGAAAGAAAACAGATCAAATAATCCTGTTAATAATTTGAAGCAACCTTGTCTTCCAAAAGGGTTTAAAACTTTGCACTTAACTCACTGTTCCCACTCCCCCAATTAAAGTGTAATTCTTTACACTGAAAATGAAGAAAATTAATCATTTAGAATTGCCTTATTTCAATCTCATGTCTGAAAGTCACAGAAGTGAGGTTGTATGAAGCAGATGCCAAAATGAAATGAATGGAAAAATCTCCCCTATGTCAGCAAAGGGGACATCAATACAATCCTCTGAAACACACAAAACAATCTGCCTACAGTGATGAGTAGTCCACATTTCTAACAACTTTGTCTTAAAACTGTTGTCATGTACTACTGTTATACTCACAAAAGACTCTTTTACACAGAGCAAATAGCAGCTGCAGGGGTCGCAAGGCTTTGCCCCTAAATGTAAATACCCAAATAACCATAACCAAGAATAACCAAGAAGCTATACCCTGTTTTGCTGCTTAGAATCTGCTACTTACCACAGATAGGTGTTATTCCTAGAACAAGTGGCTGGCCCTTGTCAGAAAATACATTCAGGCCATCCAGAAAATACACTAACAACTTACTTAAAATGTAGTTTCAGTTGGCCTGAAACTATTTATGAATTCATCTTCAAGTAGCCAAACAGTTCTGTACTAGATTCATAATCCACCTAGAAGAAACTGTTCCCTTCTATTTAACTTTTCTGTTCCAATGATTATTTATTTTGCTCAAGTCAGTTTGAAGCCCTCATGACAGCACAAGTCCACGAAGCTATGAAGTCCCTCTTATAATCCTTTAAGACCTACTTAGCACTTATTTAGTACAGCAGCAGGTACTTGTAGCTATTCACTTTGGGGGTATTCTGTAGCAGAAAGGGCCTCTCTTGGTAGTATGAACCAAATCCATCATAACAACTATGGCCCACGGACCTTACCCTGCTACCTTCCTTCATAAGGACTCCACAGGGGCATCTATAATGGGCACCTATGACATGACTAAAATACATATACTTTGCCTCACACAACGGGCTCACGTGAGAAGTATGGCTATTCTTGTCAAGGTTGCATTTATAATCCTTGTCATAATGAGAGGATGCATGTTAGCCCCCATAATAACGAAACTGATGTGCAGTGCCCTTAAAAGCTCATGAGAGACTACGTGTGTGGTTGGTTCCAGTTGCAAGGAGGTGCTGAGTGACATGAATGGCATTTTTGCCACTGATAAGCAATGAAGTTCCTGGGACAGACAACTCTGCTATTGCCTGCGGCTTACGGAATAGCAGGTACCTGGGTACAGAGGCTGACACACGCTTCACACTGCTGTTTCAAATGTGTCCTGTCCAAGTCAGACCTTTCACATGTGCTGTCAGAGAAGGAATGAGCCTGTACATGGGGGTGCCTCAAGGTCTATTGAGAATCTGTCCAATTTTTGATTGGTTGATACTTCAAAGAGAAAATCATTAACCTATGTAATGTCTTAATGAAAGGCATTATAATTGCAAGCATAGTTGTAAATTCTGTGTTTTTAAGAAAAAAGAAGAAAAACGGAAAGTGTTTGAAAGACTTCCTTAAAGTATGTTTTGGTGTCATCCAAATTGAAATAAAAAACTTCTTTACTTTTATGTTTGCACAAAATGCACCAGAACATCTCAGCGACTCAAAGGAAAATGAAATGTTCACAGATATTGTTAGAGGGGTATCACAGACTCCTTGTGTACCAAAACACATTACTTTTTTTTTTTCTTTTTTTCTTTTTTTTCTTTTTTTTTAAGAGCAGGTAGGAAAGATTATTTGACAAATGTAAAGTTTGTAATGGGAAACAATTTATCAAGAAAGACAGGTCAGGTAGTTTTATCCTATAGAACACATGTATAGTTTGGGAGGCACTGCAGCTTACTGTGGCCAATTTCTATAGATTTTGGTGGGTTTAAATTATGGGCATAACTCAATTTAAAAACCAGGTAGACTGGAATCCAGTCTTCCCAATTTAGACACCTTATTTGCATCTAAATTTTAGATATCTCGTAAACCTGACTTAGGCGTGCTTCTCAGAGGGGTGCTGAAACATACAAAAGCAAGGTGTGTTAAACTGTCATTGCAAGAGTTTCATATGAAAGAGATTCAGAGATAAATATTCAAAGATGTGCCTGAACTCTGGTAGATAAGTACGCTTGTAAGAAAACGGGCACTTTGAAACTCTGTGTTATTGGGTGTGCTCAGGTGACAACAGTTTGATAGCATGACTCTAATGAAGTATGGAGAAAGTATTTTGAAAGAGACAGCTCCAATGCTATTGTAAGAAACATAAAAGCACACAGGTGCAGGGTGAAAAACCAGTATACTTTGCCTGGGCAAGACAATTCACAAATGCATCCTATTTATAGCTTATAGGCGCTGAAGAAGCTTTATTATCCCGACCCTGCTTATACAAGCTGTAAATTAATGCTGGGTCAGCAGTTACATTATAGAGTTCATTTTCCAGTGTATAGTGGACAAATGTTGGTCCAATCCACAAATAAGTGTACATCTTTTATTGTACTTTTAAAACAAGGAAGGAAAAATATCTCAAATCTTTATATGTTGTGGGATATGGTAAATAAGCTGGAAAAAGTTTATATTTCAACCTGGATGAAGGACATGCAATGGAAATATAGTGGAAATTAAATGAGGGAAAATGCACAAGAAATGGTGGAGCTTTAAATGAATCAACTAATTCAGTTAGATCTATTTGAACAAGATGCCATCTCTCTCTCTTCCATTCATGAACAGATCCATGACAAGTTAAAGATTTATTATACATATTCATCATAGAAAAGATTTGCTGAATAATTTTACACAATGTAAACCAGCAAACTATGTTTCTTTATTATTATTCTATATCCTGAACAGGTGTCTTGCAAAAGGTGAATGAGGTGTGTAGGAAGTAATTACTTTGAGACTACTGATCTTTTCAATGAACACTGAAGAAATAACTTCAACCATTAAGGGATAGAGATCATACCAACTGTAGACCTGGATTTTCCTGTGTGATGTAAATGGTCAAACAGACATGGGCAACATTTGGGCTAATCCCACAAAAACGTATAGCATTTGAATACCTAGCATTTAGCAGCCATGTGATCTGGTGAAAGCACCATCCCTGGTTTTGATATCCAGAGTCCTAACTGAGCAAACAAGAAAATCTGGAGCATCGAAGACAGTGATGCACAAGAGAAGAGCCATGTGGAGCTACCCAAGGTATTCAGTGGAAACTGCAATGGATTGAATCAGTTAAACAAGATCCATATTTTCCACTGCAAAATATGGCAAGATGAACAAAATAAATGCATAATGAGTAGCCCAAGGAATAGACCCCCAGGATTCTTTCCTCTCACCTCACAGCCCAAACTATCAAACAGCAAAAGCAAGTGCTCTCCTCCTGGCACTACAGACTTAGGTTGGTGACAGAGCACCAATGGCTTGGTTCCATCAGGACATACATGGAGGGACTTTCACCATTATCTAGTAGTTAGAGCATATTGAGAAATCAGAAGATGTGGATTTAACTTTTATCAGGTTAAGGAAGAGACTGAGTTCCCACTTGCTGAGAGGACACGGTGACTACAAGAGGTGGATGCTGAGTGAAAGGAAGAATGACTTTGGTTCCTGTGCTTTGTGCTAAGGTGTGCTGTCCATGTGTGATAAGTATGCTAAAGTAAATCCTTCAGAGTGAATCACCTGTGGTTTGAGCACACAAGAGGTAGTGACTTGGAGAGAGAACACTTTAGCTGTATGCTGGCAACTATGAAAATCTGAGAGCACAGTTTTGCCTACTGAGTTATACACATTTATGTATTGCATAGTCTTTGGAGAGTGAGTCTCTGAATTGCCTTCTGGATTTAGGCTTCTAAATTCTGCTTAAATTTCACTTTACAGCCTGAAGCAGACATACTTGATTTCAACTTTGTCTTAGAATAAAGATGAGTTGCTATAAGCCAATAAATTATTTTAATTATAGTCTTATTTCATAGGGTAGTTAAAAAATTCAGTGAGTTTTTAATTATGCAAAGTTGAAGGTTTCACATTTTTAAATAATTTGTGACAAAAGGTATGCCAGATAAAAAGACTAACAGTACCATTTAAAATTAACTCTGAGTTATTTACAGATTTGGCTCTAGAATCTCAGGAAATTCATTCTACATTAAAAGATCCAATGTTAGAGGCTATTTTGTAACATTCAGAAGTAACAAAGGCTTTATATTCTTTATTTGTGTGTCAAACACAACACAGTTTTAATCATCAACCTATGACTAAAAGACTCATTAAACTGCGTCTGTCAAACAGGGATTTAATTTGCATTAGTAAGTCCTTTTGAGTATTTCACCTCATTTTGCTCTCTCTCTGACCAAATATAGGGTTTATTTTTTTAAAAATATGTGTATTGTACTGTAGTAATTTTACTGGTAATTTGTGATGGCATTGATTTTTCTACTAATATTCACCACAGAATGAAAAGAAATATTTAATTACATTCTTGGATGTTAAAAGATACAAATAATTTACTTTGCATAAATTGTAGCTCTGCATGTTTTATTACAGTTCTGGTTTTAGTTGCTTCTGTAAGTTTTAGTAAAATTACTGAATATAGACATATAAGCAAAACAGAACACAGATTTTTAAATGACAACACAGTTTAAGGGCATGTATAGCATATAAACCTGTACCCCTGAGACATTTGCATGAGGTAGCTAGTCCATATTTTCCCTTCAGAGAAATATTGCCAATTATTTTCTTTAATAGATTTGTCAATGTTAGTGCTTTAAAGTATCTGTCAGTAGATGCTCACAACTAATTATTACAGCATTATTATATTTTTCTTCCATTAGTATTTTAAACTGTTATTAAAGTTGAGTTACCACCATGGAATCCATGGGGAGACTGAGTTTAGAACAGCAATGATTTTACCTTTTTAAAGGTAAAATCCTTTGATCAGGATCTAAAGTGAATTATGCAATAAATGTAAAATGTTGATACAATTTAAATAATAAAATTAAATAATTATAATAAAATTAAAATGAAAACATTATCATAAAATGTTATGATAAATTATCATAATTATCTTAGAAATGGAGCTGCCTTGATAAACCCCATATTTTTAATCTTTTCCAGTTTGCAGGCTGCCTAAAAGTGTGAGCAGAACAAATGTCAGCTTGCAAGAAATGGGTAACTCACAGTTATCTTTATTAGAGTCCTCAGAAACAGTTCACAAACCCCAGTGGGTCTCCTACAGATTATCAGTTTTAAAGACAGAAGTGATCAGGATGCGATCACTTCTCATTTCACAATTAAAGACGCAATTTAAGTCAGTAACTCTGGAAATAATTCTTACTGTATGTGATTATTAAGAAGACCAACACATTTTGATTTGACCGGTCACAGGCATGCATCTCTCTCACAAAAATGTTTCCAAGTCATTCTAATGGCTTCAGCTTTCTCTGTTTTCTCTTTGTATCTGAGAAGCCCCTACACTGACTACTTCCATACATGTATGCCACATCTTTTTTACAAACTACATGACAGACACATTGCAACCTCTCAAAAAATCCTGATCCTTCAGGTTCAAACAGATATGTTTGGTTTTTTCTGTGTGACAAAAAACCATAAATCAGGAAAGGATTGCTTTTCCACCAACTCTTGAATCAAGAAAAAAAAAAAATCTGTCAGCCTACATGTTATTTACCAATACAATACTCATTTAAAGATACAAGGGGAAAGCTCACAGTAAACCAAGGATGTGTTAAGAAGCCTAGGCAAGCATTCAACATAAATCAAATCAATATGTAAATTTGTGTTTGATTGGGAAACCTGCACTGGCCACGTAAGACCCCAGCAGGGAGTAGAGAGCAGCTATGATAAATGAGTTTACATGCTTCTAAATTCCAATTAAAAATCTTCAAATACAAATGTGCCACTGGGATCCAAGCTGATTCATGTGACTGTCTCATGAATGCTGGGACACGCATTTTTTTGCAAATGCAGTCCCACTGGATGTAATAACTTGGTATGCGATATGCAACAACAAAATTATTTTAGTTAATTGTTCTCTTAAACTGCTGCTGATTTTTCTTTGTGTTGAAGCAACCCTACAGTCTCCAAAAATAAAACTCTCCAAATGGATGGCAAATGGGTTTATTGGAAAGGACAAAATGGCAAAGAAAACAGGTTCTCTGCCTGGTGCAAATCCAGAATTGCTCTGGAGGAAGTATGTCAGTTTAGAGTTAAACATTAGACCCATAACGGATATAAATATTGCATTTGCTTAGTTCTGAAGAATAAAATATTTTTTTCTCTCAGTTAAAATTTCTTATTACACCAAAAAGAATAAACTAGCTTTAGAACAGATGTTTCATAGGTGACACACAAAAGGCAGTTATAACTTTACTGATATTGAAAAGTTAGAGGTAATCTTAAATGCATACTTTATATTAAAATAAACCTAAAAAGTGACTACATTTCTAAACAAAATGGGATCACCACAGGGGTCTCCCTTCTGACAAGCATTTTTCAGCTATCTGGATTTTTTGAGGGCCAGATTTTGTTTTTTTCCAAACATCAGTTGTAGGGCGATGCTGGAAGCAGGATATTCTGGTGTTGAAGACCATGCAGGCACAGGCATCTTTGATTGCCCAGTCCAGCCCTCTGCTATCACATGGCATTTGGAAAACTCTCAAGCTTCTTCCTAAAAAAAAAATAAAATAATTCTACTGTTTGCCTTGGTTTGGCTTTCTGAAAGGATTTTCCAGAAAAATTCATGGAAGACAAGTCCACTGAAGATTACTAGCTACAAAATGAACTCTGCCTCTAGAAGGCCCTTCCTCACAGAACACTGGAAACTGAGAGGGAGGGTTGGTTTTGGGTGATTTTTTTTTTTTTTTTTTTTTTTTGCAGGAATACATTTTAGTTGCAAAAGCAGGGCTTTTTCTTCTGTACTTTTGTACCTTTCCCTTAGTGAAGTAGTAACATGACTGGGATCACAATATTATCAATTAATTAGGTTAATCATCCTCCATACAGCTCGGGGTATTTCAACAATCAAACAAAGATATTATATCTTTGCAAAATAAAATCAGTACACAAATCCTGAGTCTAGCTGTAATGTGTAATCTGTCAGAAAGTATTATAACAAGGTAGGCAATGTTCAATAATATATGACAGCACACATCAGCCATGCTGATCACCTGAGCTGGGAATACAGTTGGACAAGCTCATACATTCAAAACAGGGGTGTATTTTATTTAGTTATTTGGATCTTGTGAGTTTCAATTACTTACTTATTATTATTTGTTTTGGCTGAATTTCTTTCAACTCTATATTTCTGATATCAACTACAAAATGACACCTTTCAGAGTGACCAAAACATCAACAAATATTGAAATATACTGGTTTTTTCTCTAAGGTAATATTCCTCTTTCCAGACAAACTCACTACACAATGCTCTTTAAAAACTTCAGAGCACCCTCCTGATTCACTTCTGATACTTGAGAAAAAGATTATGTTCAGTACAGCAACTGTGCCTTTCTCAAGATTTCTGAAAACAAATAATTTATTTTATAGGTCTTCAGAACTGCTGACCTAACAATGATGATATCACTTCGTACATAATCTAACAAAAAATATCTGAAGAACAGAATGATGTTGCTACTTAGTTGATCACTGTTGCTTTGTGTATTAATGGAAATATTACAGATATATTTTACTTGATCAGTTACAGACTTAGGTTTGCCACAATGCTTTCGAAGCAATTCCAAAAACAATCATCAACTCTTATCTGCTAATGTGGTGTATCATCCTTTCTTGCACAAAACCACTACACTTATGGTCAAACAACTTTAGAAGCAAACACCGCTTAATTTATGGTCTGTTAGCAGTCTAAATCTGTACTGATCTACATGTACGTGGCAGTGTGTGACCACAAGAGAATGAAGGGCAGAGGGACCAATTTATTCTCTCTCACACCAGGCACTTATGACTACATCAGACGTGACATTCTCCTCAGGTGTTGTCAGTGGGGTAGGGGACCACCCCTTCATTCAACTCAAATCTGGAGCAGCCTTTTAAGGTGACCTACTGGCCACTGTGGCAGCCCAACTACACTTCAGCCAAATATCTGAGTTTAGGGAGGGGACACAGATGCTTGGGAGGTTTTGTACCCTTCTCCTCAACAGTCACAGCCTTCTAGCAGGGGAAAATGCAATAAGGAAGAAGCAGTGAAAAGACAGAAAAGGGGCCTCAGGTGTGTAGGAAGCTGGCTGTGGCATCTACAGGTTCAAAGAGGAGAATCTGTGCTTTCCTTTTTGGAGGTAATTGCAGTCAGATCTAGGATGTACTTGATGAGGAGAGGGACATCAGCCCTCCAAGAGCCCTTGATACAGGAATACAAGATATTGTAAATTGTACCTACTGGGGAATTTATACTATACATTACCTCACACTGTTTAATCTATAAGGCACATGTTTTTGACTGCAAGTCTTTTAAAAATAAAGCTGCACTCTGTTACAAGGCCTGATTTTTGTCTGTATGTGACATTACAAAGAGAATTCTTTGACATTACTGTCAAAACAATAAACAAAACAGGGGGATATACTGATTCAGATCAATGATAAATATATAATATTCCATGCCGTCTCTTGGATGTTATGTGTTTACAAAGGCTCTAAAGATTTTTTTTTTTCACCAGACTTGATTGCCATGTTTTTCTTCAAAGATGATCAAAGATTACTTCCAGCTAATAGGCAAACATGACAGACATTAATAACAAATGTTAGAGCCCAGTGTTTAGAACTGTGACAATAGGTAGTGGGTAGCAACACATTGCATTCTTGACTATTTTTTTTTTAACTTTTGAATAGTCAACAAAAGAAGTGATTGGCAACAAATATTAAATCAAGTAGGAACAAAGAAAGCCCTTGAAACTATAATGAATATGCAGCTCTTTCTGAGGGAAGAAAGTGCTGAAAGCAATGAGATTTCAGGAAATAAAAGCTATGGCTTCAGCCATAAAAAAACAATAAATACATTCTTCACGAATATGAAAACACATTTCCAATTTTTCATTGTCAGCTGTTGGCTTCTATATTACTGCAATCTGCCAACCTGCACTATGGAGTTTAAACAAAATAGAAGAGATAAGACTGCAGATTTTTTAATATAACAATATGTGAAAAAATAACCATCATTTTTTATCTTACCTCTTTGAGCACGTGACAGATAAAACATTTTTCAGAAGTGGGCAACCAAAATCTTAACATCAGGGTGTATCATATGTCTGATATTACTTAACATACTAGGATGGCAAGCTGCTTGCTTATTTGTGTCGTGTTCCGGGAGCATTTCCATAGGATGCTGAATGCATGTGACATCATCTGATTACAAATAAACCAACATTCAGCCATCATAAAACTAAACTGCACAAAGAGGCTTTGCATCTTTTAATGGGAAATTTTCTATCTTTCTTTTCGGATGGGAGAATCTTCAGGAGACTGTGGCTGTGAACTACCTTGCATAGAAAGCAACCCTATAAATGTAGGTGGATTATTACAATTATTTTTATTTTATGGAATATAAAAATCTTATTGATATGTGTATGAAGATGAATATCATATCTGGAACATCACATAGAATTTCTACTTTTTTACTCCTTACTTCCTCTCTCTTTTAATTCCACCACCCTGTGCTCTGTCCTTGGCTTTTTTCCCTCATTTTTCTTACCTTACTTTTAGTTGTTTTTCTCACTTCTCTGTTGTTGGTTTGTTGTTTTGTTTTGTTTTGTTTTGTTTTGTTTTAATTTCTCTCTGGCTCTTCCTTCTTTCCTCTTTCTAATCACCTATTTCATTGTGTTATTTACCTTCTCTCTCAGGCATTTTACTCTTCCTCCAACCTTACTTCTCTGAATCACCCTTTATTTGGTGCCCGTTTTACTGCCCATTACCACCCCACACACATGCTTATTATCACTCTAGTCTTTAATCTGCCCCTCACTTCCCATCTGTTCATTCTCTTCAGGTTGTCCATCTCATCCCATTACAGACAGACCAAGTTGCTTCTTGCTTCCCACATAAGAAACAAGGAGTTTTTTAGCTGGCCTGCTTTTCTTCGTTCCACTGTATCTTTCTCACACCACATCCCACTTCATAGTGAATGTTAATAACAACTCTAAAATATATTTACCAAACATAAAAAAATACAGTCCTGTATCTGTGAAAACGAAGATGACAGGGCGGTTTAGCTTTTGTGTGAGGTGCCAAAGATACAGTCTTGCTTTTGTTGGCTCTATTTCATCTTGTTGCTGTTGCTGACATTCCAAAGAACTTATATATTTCAACAATCTTTATGCTCTGTCTTTCAAATATACACATACATAGGAGCTATTGAGAACAGAGGAAGCAACAAATACAGTCTGTAGAAAAGAGACCATAGGGCTGGCTATGGAACTGAGAAATGCTTCGTGTAAAAGGAAAGGAGCACAGAGGTAATGTTTTATAAATCTTTTTTATTTTAGAGGATGTTTTGGCTTTTAGACCTTGCTAAGCAATTTCAACATTTGTGGAGTCTCCAGTATGCTTTGGGATCACTTCCTGGAGTGTCATAACAAAATTTCCTATCTAAGCAAGATTATGGCACAAATGACCAGAAGAAGTATCTCTTCCATTCTGGTGGGTTTTTTGCCTCTGGAAGTAAATTATGGGATAAGAATTCAAGACTACAGATCCAAGCATATTTGAAAGTCCTAAACTGTTTAAACAAATCATTGAAGCAATTTGCAACAATAAGTATTTCAGCATTTTTAAATCAGTGATTTTAAATTAAGTTTGGAAAAGGAAGGTTCCTAGTTCTCAGCTGTTCACAGAGTAAGAAGCTACCAAATGCTTTCCCCAGAACCTCAGTTAGATGTGGTACTTGCAGCTGATGTATTTGGGCTTAATTGCTAAGAACAAAGTAGGTCTCCTTGTCAGGGCAGATTTGGATATTGTTTCTCACAGTACCATTTTAATGTAGATTTACAGTTTACGTTTTGAAGATTTCCTCGACTCTAATGTTTTGTTTTACAAGGGAAGCATAAAATACATGGAAGCTGGCATCCTGGGTTGGTAAAAAGAATATGTGTGGCTCTTTGATAACAAATAGTTTCTGAAAGATCTACCACCTGAATCAACTAAAGTGCAGGAAACTTCTGGATAACTGGTTCTGAGAACTTTGACCCCCAAATCCATCACTCAGTTTTAATCTTCATTGAGGATGAAGATGATTATAGTGGCCTTCCAGTACATGAAGGGGTCTACAAGAAATCTGAGGAGGGACTTGCTACAAGGGCAGGTAGTGATAGGATGAGGGGTAATGGCTTTAAACTGGAAGAGGGTAGATTTAGATTAGATATTAGGAAGAAATTCTTTACTATGAGGGCAGTGAGACACTGGAACAGGTTGCCCAGAGAAGTCATAGATGCCCCCTCCTTGGAAGTGTTCAAGACCATGATGGATGGGGCTTTGAGCAACCTGATTTAGTGGAAGGTGTCCCTGCTCATGGCGGGGGGTTGGAAATAAATGATCTTTAAGGCCCCTTCCACCCTTCCAACCCAGACCATTCTATGGTTCTATGATTCTATTCTACAGTGTTATGTCAGATGTTTTCTACGTTTTTATGGGGTACTTACTTGCAACCTAGAGATATAATCACTTAGAAATCAATAGCTGTACACCCACAGGACAATATGAAGGAAAAGGCATTAGTTTATAAAAAACCTATACTTCGTTGTTCCTTTAAAATGCAAGACTCATTTCTTTTGATAGAAGTTCTTTCATTTCCAATGAGTAAAAATCAAACTTTATTTTTAATACTCTTCCCCTTTGTTTTTGTTTTCAGCAGACTTTAAAGATGATAAGTTAAGTTTCTGAGTTCATACCTGCATGATATTTTATACTTGTTAACTGCTTCCAAAAGTGTTTGTTAAAAGACTGATCCTTATGATGCATGTCGACAGATGCTGAACTGAAGAATTTGCTCTCTGAAGTGGGTAGGTTTGCAGTGTGCAAGAAGTTATCAGGTAGTGATGCAGGTAATTATCACCTGATGTGACAACACGATGGTACCATAAGCCACAATGCCTAAATTTTAGTTGGATGTATATGAACCTTGAGATCCTGTCACAGAAATAAAATTAAGTCCTGTCACTTCAGTAAGGAACGAGGAAGGAGATATCAAAAAACCCCATAAATATTAGAAGTCCCTGAAGTCTAATGATCCAGTTTCCTTAAGCTGAAATGACAGAGTGTCTGCCAAGAAATCCAAGGACCCAGTCTATGTTTCTCTCTCTAAAGCAATTAGTCAATCAGTAGCTTCACAGATCTGTGAAACAATCTGTCCTATTTCATACGTCTGTGCAAGAATTACTTTAAAGTGATAAGGTTACTGCAGTGAAGCCTGGCAAAGACTCTTACAATAGGGTTGTACACTGTTAGAGTCACCAGCAGCATGCTAAGAAATGTCAACTGTAATTAAAACCAATCATTTTGAAATATATGCCATGCTTTGGAAATGATGAGGAATGGTTTTTACAATAAGAATTCTCAGTCCTGCAAGCACAGAATTTTTTTTAAGATTTTTTTTTTCTTTTAGTAGGGAGGAAGATTTTTTTTCCATTTTCTTTTGACAACCTTTGGAAGATGTTTATTCATTAAGGCAATTGTATAAAAAAAATCACAGAACCTCAGGTTCCATGTCTAAACGTCACAGTTCTTATTGAGCTTGCATTTAAGGAACATCCCTGCATGTAATTCTGAGTACATGGCATGGAATCTATTTTAAAGATTTGTGAAACACTTTGGCAAAACATCTATTTACTGAAAACTGACATTTCAAAGTACTGAACTGAAACTGTGTTCAGCTTTTGGCAAGCTGTTTTGGAAAAATCAAAAATAGAAGTTTGTAAATGGTTAAAGACTTGCTTCTAAAATAAAGTATTTAAAAGCTGCAGACTAATTTCACATAAGAACACAGTTTCCATTTGCAAAGATAAGGAGAAGATAATGGCTCCCTTATTCCTGGTTCATTTAACTCTCCAGGTATTACACTCATGTAGTAATTTAAACATGATCCTCCTTGATCCCAGGCAAGCATTTTAGCAATAAGGGCATAAGGTGCTCCAGGACAATATTTCCTCTGTAGATATTCAAAACCAGCCTGGATGCAATCCTGGGCAACCTGCTCTAGGTGAACCTGCTTTGGCAGGGGGGTTGGACTAGATGATCTCCAGAGGTCTCTTCTAACCCCTACAATTCTGTGATTCTGTGACAAAAGTGTCTCACTGTGTGAGGTTTATAACTGGAGCAGTGTCTGGACTGCATTTTCCAATCAGTGGAGAGGGCTCTTTGGCTTCTCTCATGCCTAATAAGTATTTGGTTGATCATTAAAAAATGTAACAGAGACAATTGAAAAGATTGCCTTCAGTTGACTTTATAATCCCATATCCTCATCCAATATGATCTGAAGATAGTAGACCTGTAAGTATTTTTTCACAACATGGTCAAAGTATATTTTGAGAGTCTGAGAGGTATGGTGATGGCAAAGATTTTTTATTGTGTGTAAGACGGGTATGTGCGTGTGTGTGCCAGAGCAGCTCTGGCCAGCCTCACTTATGTATCTGAAGAGATCAGCGTAGTGCTGAGTGCCGTCTTGGAACAATTTTTCAACCCAGAATAGGTGCTGTAGTTATACCTGTGCTTCAGACGGCGGGTCAGAAAAACAAAATTGAAGACTTTTGTACTTGTTTGATCACATACTTACTCAGTTAAAACTCATTGTTTTTCAAAGTTATATTAAGATCAAATATGATGTTGAAGGTTCAATCCCACTCCTGTTGTAATCAATGGCCAAACATGAATTCACTTGGTTAGAGCCAGTATTTTCTTGTAATGAAATGTCAGCTGTCAGACAAGAAGTAGCTTTTTAATGTGATAAAGCATTTCCCTTACCTTCTGGTAAATTAGTCTGGAAACTGTACCATTGGTTAATGAGAGGTTTCTGTTGAGAGAATTCCTCTTAACTCCAACATATATTATCTTTGAACAATATCTGGCTTTACTGTAAAATTCTTACAGTAAAAAAATTACTTGGGGCTACCCTTCTAGAAATGTGGACTGAAGACAAAGACTAAAAGAGAATACACTAATACCATTTAAGCAAAATAAAATACAATTGCTTGAATGCCTTCATGCATGAACTGGCTACTTAGAAAGTAAAGTGTTTCACTATATGTTTCACATATAAAATGCTGAAGAAAAGAATGAAGAAAATATATTATGACAAATTTTATTCCTTTTTTAATGCACATTAAACTTAATTCTGTGTTGTTCTTTTAAAGTGACATTAACCAAACAGAAATTTTAAAAGAACCAAAATGCAAGCTTCACACTACCTCAGTACCTATTATTTTTGTTTAATTCTCAGTACCTATTGTTTTTTTAATTGATATATATTTTATTTTAATTTTTACTTATTGATATTTGTATAAAACCAATGAAGACTCCTTTTAAAGTCTTCACTGCTTTTATATACAAAAGGGTGACATAATTATGCATTTATTCCTGAGGTTCATTATCATGCAACTCTTTCTGGTATGAATGAATATCTTGAGAGAGATAACATCTTGGTCCTTTCAGAGTGAAGAGATACATTTCCTGCCTGAAAACAGCATCCTCACAGCCAGCAACAATTTTTCATAAACTTTGAACTCTAAGAATGCTTCAGGATGATTATCCTCCCAGCAAAAAAAAACTTAAGAGAAAATTCATTATTTTCCTTAGCTCAATACAAACCTATAAAAAAGTCTGCATTTTTTCAATATCAATGCACAAATTTGAATCAAGACAGCTTTCAACATGCAGTTACTATGTGTTTTTTTTTTTCTTTTATTGATCCTAGTAGACTGTCAATTAAATAGTTACCTGACTGGTGTGGCTCTCCCTGTGTCTTTGAATCGATAAGCCTGCTGTAGTGCTGGCTGAATGTCTTGAATATTCATTTTCCTCTGGCAAACCTAAAGCAGGACAATAATAATATATAATCTGCCATTTATGCATTGGCTGATTTTAGTATGAGATTCAAAAGACCTTGACATGTTTTACTAAAAACAACAACAACAAAAAAATCACACTTTTGCCTGGATACTTACTATTTCCATGCTTACTGCAACTGGAACAATTATTGTTTACCAAGTGTGAATAGCATCATAGGTATGCATGCTTGTTTATAGAAGGAGTAATTGTACTGAAAGAGCCTACAAATAACACATTACCTATACACTGGCTAGGGATTCCTCCTGCAATGCGGAAATCCCTGGATCCTCTTCCCCTGGCTCCTTTTCAGAGCAGAAGCAATGCAAAGGGAATGGCAAACAGACCTGCGGTCTGCTCTCAAATTCATGTCTCTAGGTCACATGCGAAGGCAGTAGCAGGTCCAGGGCTGCTTCACCTCCTCAATACAGAGGTTTTTTTGTAATACTTGAACTTATTGTGCACTCTCCATGTGGGAATTAGCTGCCCAAAATTGAGCTGTGTGAAAAACAGTCAATCAGTATAAAAGAGCCAGGTAGTTTCCCTCTGCAGTCAAGAGAAACAAACACTTGTGCACAGTGACCCTAGAGCCAGGCTTACTGCCAGCGCTTCCCTGTCACTTCTGCCAAAGTGGGAAGACCATTCACATAACAATACAGAGGATGTGAAAGGCGGGAAGAGGGGAAGCAAAGGCAGAAGTAGAAACACAGTGAGTCCATGATAGGCATTATTAAGCCCCTCACAAACTATAATCACAGACACTACAGTAGGTTTGGTATCCAGCAATTTTGGTATTGCTTTGTATAGCATATATTCTAAATTTTCATGCTACTATGGCATCCATAAACAGCATATCACTGTTCCTTCTTTAGTCAGCTGAATAGAGTTAGCCACCATGAGAAGATTCATCCTGGTAAGAGATATTCAAGTTGAACTGTTCTCAGTAGATCACCTGAGGTTTACTAACTAGAAATGGATAACATCTGCCTTTTGTGTGGCTAAAACTAGGTAAGATGATTCTGGTCCTAGATATGTAACTCTTAGATAAGAAAAAATAAGGTGAACCTCACTCTTTGCATGTTATACACAACATATGCAGAATCATAATGGAAAAAATTCAAACTTCAAATGCAATGGATCATAAACTACTTATGAGATTATGTACTGCACTAGACATAGTTCTGTTTCATGTTTATGTTCAGTTTCTCGTTCAGTCACGAAACTGGCACAGAAACACACTACAAAACATGCTTCTCTGCCAACCTGCTATTCTCAGTATTAAAAATGGGTTTTAATTATATTTTTTTTTATTTTGATAAGTAAGCATTAAATCTTACATGGTTACGGTATATGATTTAAATAATGAAAATGTAAATTGCATGAATAATCCCATAAAATAACCTGATTTCGTGAGAGAACTAGAACAATAATTTTAAAAAGAAGGAATGATCCTTATTCCTTTTTGGCCTCTCTACCCTGCTTTTTGTTACCCCTTATAATGATGCATCTCCACAGCTTTGTATCTAGGGACAGCTGGGGTTTTTTTATTCTTCTGAATGAAGCCTGTGTAAAGTATTCATAAATATGGATCTTTTTCTACAGCTTCAAATCATCTGGACTTCTTCTGGACACACACAGGCAGTGAAAAAGGTGGAACCCCTGCTTGCAGCTCAGGAGCCAGGTCAAATCTTGTAAGAATCCAGCATTTCAGTGCTTTGCTGCCTGGTGCAGAGAGGGAGTTTGACCCTGTTCTCTCAGTGATTTGAACGACGCGTTGTTGGGAGGAGGAGCTGTTTCTTTTTGAAGCTGCTCTGTGATGTATTAGGTATGTGCTGGAGCAAGGTCTGATATTCAAGGTCTCCACTATGCTAGGCTTGCAAAATATGTGTAACTTACCACTATTTTTCTTACATATATTAAATTCTCCCTCAGCAAAATCATATTTTTTTGTGGTCAAACGAAATGCTTGAAATATTTTTTTTTAATTAATTCAAAATTTCCCTCCAAAACTCCAAGTTTTCTCAACACAAAACAAATTCCTTTTTTTTTCAAATAATTTCCTGAACTTATAATTTATTCACATGGATTAATTTTGGATCATTTCAAAATAATAAAACATTATCCACATTTTAAGGCAAAATTCCTTTTTAAACTAGGTGTTATTCATTTAATTCAAATAAAATATATAATGCAAAATATTTGCATGATTCTAGACCACCATGAATGAACAAAAATACTTTGCTAGGCCAGCAGTATGCTTTTGAAAAAGATAATGCTTTTCCACTATATTCCTACACTTCAGCATCTACCATCCATGACAGCCTTGAGCTAAGAATAAGGTTATCAATTATTTTCTATTTATTTCTATGAAAAGCACTTTGATAAGAGGTCTTATCAAATGAGTAAAGTTTCCATGCACAGCAACAGCACGTCATCACAGACATGGCAAGCAGAGGCTTGGTGGAGTTTGGAAAGATAAATGGAGTAGCTGATTACATTCTGAAAGTTTTCCTTTATGTACACCTAAGTAAATATTAGGATACCACAGCTGTGCACTGAATAAGACCTTGCTTAATTCAGCACAAGGTTGGAAGCATCAGTTTAGCAGGGGCAGGGGCAGAACTGCAAGAACATAAGTTAATCAGAAGTTCAGGCTGGAGCACAAATTACACCATCTGGACTGTGTTTTCTTGCAGTTATTCTGAAGTTTCCCAAAGTAAGTGTAATTTGGCATTTTTTTGCAAAATTATTCTTGCTAACTTTATTACTGCAATTATATGCGGTAGTGAAAATGATAGCAGGCAATATGATTTGATCAATAATCTCTAACTGGAGAAGTTAAATGAAAGAAATACATTAATTTATTATTATTTTTTTTCCACATAATCAAGAATAAGGCCTTGTCACAAGTAATATGTGTATTCAAACTAGAAGCAGGCTTATCCCCTGTAATGCATTTTCTGTATTGCCTTGAAGGAAGATCCCACACTCAATCCCTGACCTTCTTCCTATACTTTCTGTTTCCCATTTCTGCCCTGTTCTCAGATACTGCTCTTAGGATCCTTCAGATAAATATTGAATTAGGATCCTTGCATCTCAAATATTGAGATCTAGATCACTGAACATCTAGAGATTGTTCTGTGATTCCAGAGAACCTCCAGTCTCATAGGCTCTGCTATACCCTGAGCTGGAGACCCTGTACCTCCTGGCTTCCAACATCAATTTTTGCAAAACAACAGCAAGACTTCAGAGTCTCTGGGTCTTTGCAACTGTGGCCACACATCATCCCCCAAACCTTCTACCTTCCTCCATGATTCTGCATTCATACACAGGCTGGATCTACTGATCAGCTCCACTTGATAACATGGGCTGCTATAGTGTGAAAGAAAAGACATCACCAGGAAAGGCAAGATGTATGACTCTGTGCTTAACAGCATATAAACCATGTGATGGTGACATGTCACCATTCTGTTAGGTTATCTGCTGTGACACCTTTCCCATTCTGTAACTTTCAGGGCGGGTGCAAACTTGTTGCCTGATGTGCTTATATCTGGTGGTAAGTTTCAAGACTATAAGGCAGACTGTAGCCCACAGGTGACCTGCTTAGACAGAACGGCTACTTTCTCGACAGCTAAAGTTAGACAAAACTAATCCCTGTACCTGAATAATACATAGAGCTCTTGGTGAAAGTCAGGTTCTTGACGTTTACTCTTCTGCTGATCAGCATAAGCTATATAGTGAGTTCATTCACACAGACCTCCATACACAAGCAGTAGACCTCAGTTATAACTGAAGAAAAGAGGAACAGAGAGGCTTCCTTCTTGGGACAGCAGTGTGCCAAGGGAGGTGGATGAACAGCAGAGTGCAAAGTGGGTGCCTGTGTGACCACTGGGCATAATGCAGCACAATGCTACTCGGGCCCAACTGGGCTGTCTCATCTATACAATATCTCTCTAATTTTCACTTGGGTTACACTGGGTAAGTACCTCTACAACACACTCCACTGGGGCTAAAGAACTGTCAGATATCTGGGGAATTCCTCCCTTTCACTAACCAAAAGTTAGGTCACCTCAATCACTTACTATAGTTGTAATATTTAAATTTTTCACTTAATGAACAAACACCCTTCTATATCCTGTCAGTTACTAGCTGGAAATAACAACACATTTCAGTAAACTGTAACCTACAGTGTTTGAGTATTTCCTACCAGAGGATCTGCTGGTTTGCATGATTTAGGATCACAGCTTTCAGCATTGTAACGTAAAAGGTTATTATAGGCTTTCTGATTAGTCTTTGTGTTTGGACAAGAAACAGAAAAAGAAGCTCTTTCTTACAGACTGAAAACTTTGGTGGGCATAGAAGGTTTGCAGCAGAAAAGTCACAGTTTGACAGCACAGAGCCGTAGAAAGCTGTTACTCCTAATATTAAAGATAAACTAAAAAAGAAGGAGATTACATTGTATAAAATGAAAAAGCAACTTTACTAAAATTCTGAACTAACAGCAATGCCAGAAATTAAACTCAGCTTCTGAAAGAAACACAGCATTAATCTGTTTGGAAGCTGAGCCAGACAGCTTTTTAGCTGCTTAGCAATGGTTTTCTAAAGAATTCATCAGGTTATACGTAAGACTAACATCTTGGTCAAAATTATTATTCTTCTGACTATAGTGACTTTAAGTTTCAAGATGCTTCAGAAGAGTGGTGCTGACACTCCATTCATGACAGCAAAAGAAAGAAATTTTTAAGAAATTGCTTCTGTATTAACTCATATGAGTAATATATGAACCTAGATTTTGCTTCTGGCAGTGGAAAGTAGATTATATAGTTGCACTGTATAACAGTGGGAAGCAGATTACTCTATATTCAAGAGCTTTGTAATTTCAGTATCAACTATTTAATAATGCTTTTCAGGTTTATATTTTCCTCAGAGCTAGAGGAGTTTGGTATACAGTAACAAAGAAATGAAAAAGCATTTTACATGGAAACATCTTGTGCCACATTCTCAAATATCACTATTGCCTAGATATATCCAACAAGATGCAGACTTCAAAATCATGAAGATATTAAGGTCGAATACTAGAAGTATTTTTTTCCTAAGCAAACTGGCAAACTGGTTTTTGAATTAATGTAATCAAAGTACACCAAAGATTTCCATATTGTCAAATCTTTCAATTATTATTAAAGGTAGCTGGAAAACTTGCATTCTGTGTCACAAAAGTCATTATCTGATTTTGCTCTGCATCAGGGTAAAAATAAAAGCTGGCATCATTTCTGCAACTGTCTGACAGGCAAAACGTAGATTTGAACCTTGAAATACCACAAATAATGCTAATTCCTTACCCAGTGGGATACTGCCAGACCTAAAGGGAGTTTTTTTCTACTCATAGAACAGAGTGAATATAAAAAATATTCCTTATCAAAGCTTCATCAAAATTGGGAATCTTCCATGGAAAGTTTGGATTTGATGAATCAGTGGTTTTCAGTGGTAAAAGTATCTTACTGGAAAATTCCATTGCACAGCATTACATCTTTATGATTTAACTTTCCATTTACAAATAGTTTGAAAAGAATTAGTTTATGCATAGTAGATACTGTATATTATCAATATGAACAGACCTGGTTACAACTGGTTGCAAACATACTGATAAAAACTTCACACAAACAATTACAAACACCCAGCTCACCTCTTAGTTGGCCTTTTATTCAAGCAATGGCTATTTATTTCAGTAACTGAGATCGTTTACTAATTTAACTGTAATAATCACAAATTATAAACTTAAAGCATCATTTCAACTCTAAGCTGAAAGAAAAACAGCTGTTGTATTAAAGTCCCAGTTAAGGGGTTTGGGGATAAAATGGTTGCTCTTATAAAAAGCTGATCTCCCACAAGTCCCATTAGTACATCAGAATATATGGTTAAAATCCTACACGGAATGGAATCAAAGATTTGGTCTACCCACAGTTTTTGTGGTTTTTGACAGTCTGACTGTTATACACAGAAAATATGCTCCCCTCCTCCCCAAATTATTATATTGGTACAAATGGGGACACAGTTGTAATGGACAAAGATGCCTTTTTGTTCTGTCACAGTGTGTTCCTGGTCTCATACAGGAACGAATGAACCTTTACACTTGTGTTACTTCTCAGACTGGATGAGATTTTTTATTTTATTATCAGAGAGAGCAGGAAGAATTATTTTGGCCAAGCACTGCAGAATTGGGATAATATGTTTTCTTGAAAAGAAAGGAGTTATTTGATTTTGGAATGTTTCATGTTGATAATAAAACTTGATTTTTCATTTCAAAATATTGCATATTAAGCACCTCTAACCTTTTTTTTTAAAAAAAAAAAAAAAAAAAAGATAGCTTATTGGGAAAACAAAATGAAATATTTCACTTGACCTGATATTTTTCCCTTTAATTTTTCCAGCATAGCTCTCAAACTACCAACTGTAGTATGTGTAGATCTACCCTTAACATTAAAGACTATACAAGTGTCCTGCTTACAGAAACCATATTTAGATTTAAGTTTTCAGCATTAAGACAATTGTACCCAGTACCATGCAAATATTTAGACATCTGCTTCTCCACATTTTGTCAAAATAAAAACTTTCCGTTTGTCTTGTGTCTACTCATACTTGTGTATTGTGTGATTTTATGTAATACAGGTGTTATATCCTTGGGACTTATGCTCTCAGGACCCTGAAAGATTTCATTCTTTCTGTCATTGTTCTTGCACCATTTTGATCATCTCATTGCAATAATAAACAATTTCTCATTCACTAGCAAGACACCTGTAGCACAGGGAGATCCTGATTTTCCATTTTCTGTCCCATTTGTATTGATTATAGGATCAGAAATCTCAAATCTCGGTCCTCCATGGCTTGGGCTGCTTATAGACTTGGAGCTGAGCTAACTGCAAATTCCTCAACAGAGGCTGTTTTATTTTCTTCACATTCAGCTTTTATTGGAGAGGGGCTTATCAGCTCACACATACAAAGTTAAGCCAGTTCCAGAAACACAGATACTTCACAACTCAGAAGATTCTAGCCTGAACTATATCTTAAAAAGCTCATGCAAGGAAACAGTTCAGCAATTTTATGTTAGAAGAATTTTGGGATTAAAAATTGCTTACCATTTGATACTGAATTTCCATTTTCAGCAGTCACAGAACTGTTCAGTGGATTAGATGACTGAGTACCATGTTTATTTGCATTTTTATCCTGGGTTTCTGATACAATATCTGATGTATTTGGATCTTCTCTGCTCCTCAAGTTCAGATTAGTTTCAGCACCTGACAAAGAGGAAAAGCTTGTCAGCTTCCTATTAACCAGCAGCTTTTACACAAACTAACACATAAAATCCAAAGTACTTTATCAAATTAATTTCATTAATCACTTTAATTCATGAGTCCAGTGATAAATGTGGAAGGTTTAAGTCAGTGATTTTTGCAGGGTTTTTCTTTTTTTTTTTCACTAGTGTTTCACCTCTAGTCATTTAAAGTTTATGGAAGTGAAAGGCATTAACAAAATTTCATTTGTACTGTTTCTTTTCACACAAATATCAGCTGATAAAACTCAACAAATGTTTGTATTGCCTCTTTTTAGATTCTGTTCTATTTCACATGATGTTCATATACCACTGTCAGCACTGCAACACCTTTCACCATTGCATTAGGTGATGCTAGCAACAGCAATACCATGGGTTTATTTTTTTATCTTATCTCCTTCCACAAGAAACGAAATGGCTTTTGATATAAAAGCATATGTAGCAAGATTCCTCCCAGCAGAGCCTCCCTGTGGGCATTATTTACCCTGCCTCAGGGCTCTCCAGCCATCAACTGTCATTTCCTATAAAGTTCAAGGTTTTCATGTCATAGCCTTTTAGCAAAATTTCTTCAAGATATCAAGAGGAGGCCTGATCCCGTAGGAGCTCCCAAGATATGCACAATGCACAGGCATTTCTCCAAAGAGAAGAGCAAAACCTTTCTCTTCTTCCCCCTCTGACTGATGGCACATCCACTCAAGGCAGAACAGCTCACAGCAAAGTGACCAGAGGTGGCTTGGAGCTTTCCTGGCTTTGTCAGCTTAGTGTGCGGCAAGGAATAGGGCTGAGCCATCAGTCGTGCCCCTGCAGGGCTCCCCACTGGAGGTCAGGGGCCGGAGGCAGGCTGGGGGCTGGTAGGAAGGACTATGAATGGATGCGGATGGTCAGAGAGACCCCCACTGCAATTCTGGCATCCCTGGCTACCTCCACTCCACCACACCTGGCAGGGCTGGTGAGGCTACAGCATTTTTGGGGAATTTCTCTCTCTTTTCCGGTTTTCTCTTCATTTTGTGGTGAACATGTATACATACTCTTTCCTTGCCAACATGTATGCATAGTCTTTCCTTGCCATAATCAAATTTGTTTCATAGAAGACAAAGCTGAATTCAGTTCTCTCTCTGTTAAACTCCATTTCAGTTTTCCTAACTCTTTCCATTCCCTCTGAGAGCTGGCCTTAACTGGGGGGCTGACATTTATGGCTGACCTGGGTGCAGATGCCCTCATTTAGCACCCTAAAATGGAAATTTTTCTTATGTGACAGCTCTCAGAGCTATTCCTTGATTTTGGTTGTGTCTATTTAAGCTTCATCATAATAACAGCAGCAACCAACGGAGGTCAAAAGACTAGCTACTAAAACCAACATTACAGAATTCATCCATACTTCCAATGACATCCTCAGCTCTCCCAAAGATACAATATATTCTTACAAGTCTTTAGCATATAAGCATTCTTCAAGGGGACAGGAAAAAATTTTTTTCACCAAGCAACAGGTCATTTGACTGCAGATTTTCAAGATTAATGTTGACTGCATGGTCAATTTTTCATTTTTATGTCTGAACTGAAAAAAAAAAAAAACAAACCAAACCCAAACAACCTGGTTTACAAAGTACCAACATTTAAAAAATTAATTAATGAATCAAAAACTATATATCCATTCTGGTTAACTTGAAATTTTTCCTTTCATTGAAAAGAACTTCCTTAGTTTTGTTTAGCTTTCAGTTATCTAACTCTGAATCTTTCTTAACATTTCCTTTTTAAATAAAAAGATGTCTTGAAAAGTCAAAAAGTTCATTTCCAAGCTGTCAGAATAAAATATTCCAATTTTCTTTTCTTTTTTTTTTTTTTTCTTTCTTGCTCCCTCCCTCGCTCTCCTTTCCTGATCATTATTTTTTGCCAGACCTGACTGGAGTGTTTCAGTGTCACTGTTTCATAAACAGTGTATTTAAGCAAATGTGCTGTACATTGAAAAAATGAGGCCAGCTCTACCCACAGTAACTGACTTGGGAGAGGTGGTAGAACCAGAGTCTGAGTTGGAAAATGCATACAGTACAATTATAAAAGCATGCCTGATTTAGCTTTTGTACAAGCAAGTTGACTGCAAAATGCATCCTTGCAACTCATATTAAATTTGTCTGAAAAGGAAATGTCACTTTTAGATGTTAATAGTCAGTGCACTTGCCTATAGATCATAATCCACCTACATAATTATTGTGCCACCTTTTACATAAAGAGTCTCGGGGGAAGTGGCTGGGATCCTTATTTTTCTTGATATCCGAAAGATTTATTGATTTGCCTGACATATGCAATTCATTTGAGAATGTGCAAGTAGAAAGGCTTTTTCTTGCACTCCTATTTGCAAAAGCCTTTTGTTTCATAGGTACATTGATATCTTTCCATGGCATTCATGGAGGGCACTTGGAAAAAAAAAAAAAAAAAGTTTATCTCTTCTCCTTTATAGCTGTAAGATGAAATACTACAAAGAATGGCAGATAGCTACTGTTGAGCTAAAATATCATCCTAAATTGGCAGAAACAAGTACTGGACAGATATGCAGCATATACTTTGGGACAACTATTGAGATAGAGAGCTGTTAACCCATTTGCTCTATTCAGTTATTATAAGAAACACACACCTTTAGTTTCTAAATATAAGACTACATATAGAAAATATACTTCATAGTGCCTTATTTAATTAATCTTAAGGGTGAGAAAAAAGCCTATATTTTGTTTCAAAATAATCTGGATTATATAAAGGTACTTGTACTAATATTCTATATATAGGCATTTTCAGCTTCTTGTTGGAGCAGAGTCACGTGAGTTTGTGGAAAAAGTGCAACCGCGTATTTTGGCTAACTTCTAAAGGTCTCCTGGAGAAGCCAGAGTGTATCCCTAGCAAACAAGGGCTGTTTATTTATTTTGGACTTTGTGCAAAATGGATGAGTTTCTGAAGAAAAATTTTTCTATAAATAGGATAACAAGAGGATGTTTTAGTCAGGTGTAACCAGTGTACTGTCCCAGCACTGCAAAACTTACTTAGGATCAATAGGAAATTTGGGCTGGAAGGAACCTCAGGAGGTCCCTTGTGCACCCCTGCTCCAGGAAGGGCCAGCCGTGAGATCACACCAGATGGGTCAAGCTTTAACATGCCAAAAGGCCCTGACTTTACCTTCTGTGTAAGGTTATCCCTCTCTGTCCTGCCTCCCCATTACCCAAAATATCCCTGACCATAATCAAGGTATCTCCTGATTTTTATAATAATATTTCTGTTCCACACAGTGCATCATCACACATCGTATCTTAGTTAGGAATGCTGTGGGTGATTGTAAAAGATATAGGGATGTTCTGTTAACACTAAAAAACTTAGAAAATTCCTACTGATTCCAATTTTATCCATCAAATATTGGTCTGAAATTCACTTTACCCTCATGTTTTCTCAGTTACCTGATAACAAAGTTTGGACTTTTCTCCACATTAATGTCAACTTCCCACTGCTGCTGTGAATCCCTGCAGATACAATATGTGCTGCTCTCATACCTTATTAACTTTCTGAAACAATCAGAAATACTTTAGGAGAGAGGAAAAGAAAAAACTGTGGTACCTACAGTTGAACATCCTCATCAACACACTCAATGTCAGCTTTTTGTTTAGACTTGCACTCTGCTGTTCTCACCAGATGGATGGATGATTTACCAGGTTTCAACTCCTTTTTTTTTTTTTTTTTTTTTTAAATAACAGCATCTTAACAGTTTCCAGCTAGTAATAAATGTCACTTGAAGAGTCATCCATGCTTACTTGTGAAAGACTAGCTAGAGAGGTATCAGCTGTAAGAGCATGGTGGGAGTTCATAATTATAAAAGGAATACAAGCTTTAAGTGAAAACCTACAGACTCTTTGCAACAGTGAGCAGCATTTGGATTATTATTTTGGTAAACTGACTTTGCCAAAAAGATATCACTGACTCAGTCAAATTCTGCTCTGACTAATCTTGAAGTTAATCAGGATGTATGGACTACAAAGATGTACAGATGTTTGGACTGGGGGCATAATTTGCCCCTCAACTGCCCCATAGTTAATAGCTGGAAGCAATCACATGTACAGTGCTTTTAATCAGAGTATGACAAATCAAAGTGCAACAATTATTTCCTTGCAAGCAAGCTCTGTATTCCAATAAACTCATAATTAATTACACCAACGTTGCTTGAAAAATGTAAGAGGAAAGGTATGCAAAAGAGGCAGCTCACGGAATCCACATTTGCTTGTTATTCACAGTGTTCCTGGAAGAGACTGAGTGTAAAACTCGTGACAAAGTCATAAGGCACAGAATGGACTGAAATTTCACTTATTTTGGAAAGAAAAGTCAGAGTGTGGCAATCATGGAAATGATTTCATATATCTGCTTTTTATTGTCGTTTTTGAGTCATTATCTCGCTCTTAAAAAAAACCTCAATGCACTGAAAGTCTACATGATATAACTTTTTGTCAAAAGAATAACTCAAACTCTTTTAATTGAGCTATGACTTTCAAATATCCTATTATAAAGATCTTTTTTCTCAAACATAAAATGTAGGATCCCAAACATCATAGTTATTTCATAAGGAGCATTTAGGCTGAATTAATGCTGTTATCACCAAATTAGAAAATAGGCTAGTACAGGCTCTATTCAGATGACACATTAAAGTGCAATACTGAAACATTCTGAGAAACTATTACTTTCATAAGGAAATTATATATTTAGCCTATTTAATAAAGTCTAAAGCAAAATATAAATCAATGACTGATACCAGCATTTAGGTGGAATCACCATAGACTCTTTGTGCAGCAAGACATGAAAAAATAGTACGTTATTAAAAGCCCAGCAGTAACTCACCTGGCTGGATGGTATTTTTCTTTTCTGTTAAGCCCTTTTTTTGCTCTTCTTTCTTTAAAAGTAGGCACATCCATAACATATATCTGTCCCCATATGTTCTTTTTTCAAATACTTCTCCTTTTAACATTTCGTGCTCATTTGCAGTCTGACTGAAAACTCATTAATAGCAACAGAAGGCCTCCACTTCTTTCAGTGTGTTTTGGATCAGATTCATGCTTACCTTGGATGCTTTGTGCAGCACTGCCAAAGCACCAAGGGATTCATAATACAGGGTAAATAGACAGGCCTTCTTGCTTTGTCTGTCTTGGTAATTCAAATGTGCTCATAACTGTTCTTTGGCCCTGAGGCAAATGGTAAGAGACTCATCACTATGCTATTACATTTTCTTGTCCTCCACAGTAGAGAGGCTGCATCCATGTTGTCTACTGGGAATAGTCCCTGGCCTGTGCCATTTCCTGAACCATGCCCACAGTTGTCTGGGAGGGAGCCAGCCTGCCAGGTCCAGAACCATGCCAGAGATGGCTCTACCAATTTGGCTGCACAGGGGATTGCACTGCCATACCCTGGACATTCCCTGGCACTGGCTCACTTATAAAACAGACATAGCCCTTCACCTTGACAGCATTAGTTACCACAATCAGAAATTAGTGGTCAATATTAAGTCCATCTCATGAAAAAAAGGAAAAATATGGAAGAAAAGCAATCTCAAACCAGATGGGGCTAGTGGGGCACTAAACTGTTCTACGATTTCTGCTGAAGCCACATTTAAAAGTTATATCCCGACTGTATGGGGACAGCAGGTTCTCCCTAGTTTTGCTCTAGTGTAAATGGAAGTCATACACCCCTCTTGATCTGATTTGACTTGTACCTGAACCATTCTTTCAAGGCATGCATTCTCTTTCATTAATTGAACAGAGAGCTAAGGCTGAGTTCCCAGTTGAGGAATTTCAGTGCCACAAGCTAGGCAGGGTATATCTAGGTCCTCAAGTAGAAACAACCTCTGTCCTGGTCAACAAAAACATCAACCCCATAAAACACAAACCACAAATATTACAAAAAAAGCTTAACAGCTTTTCCACAAGGGAACAAAAACTACAAAAAAAATATTATAACATTTAATTATGGAAAGAAATATATGAAAAAAGGGGTAAATAGTTCCCCTTCTTAACATCCAATGTCTCTAATAAATCCCAGGACAATGTCACACATTCATTCATAGAAAACATGACTTTCTGTAACGAGTAATCAATACGTGGTTTTAGTTATCAAGATCCACAGCTTTTCTCACTTTATTAGCAACTATGAAATCTGGAAAACACATACATTCTGGCAGATAAATTAATGTAATACAGGAGGAGAAGCTCCTTGTATCTGGGCTACCATGGAGTTTAAAAGATTAATAGCTTGATTTCCATGAAATCTGTGGCTGGCATCCAGCAAAATGGAAATTTCAAATCAAGCAGCTTGTCAGTTTACGTGTGAATAAGAGACAACTGATGGATCCCCAGTTAACCAGCATAGGAAAGACAAGACATTGCAGACAGAAGGGATTCCTGATCTGTGCTCTCCCTCTTTCTTGGGAGAGTTTGGAATACACTGAATCTTGAATATTTGTTACAGTTACTGTGGTAACTGGACATTCTGAAGTGAGGGGAAAAAAAAAGAAAAAGGTGGTGACTGCAGAAAATATGTAGATTTTTTTTTTTTGAGGAAGGAAAGGGAAAGGAAGGGTAAATAAGAACAGGTCTTTTTCTTTTGGCTCAAGTATTTGCCACTGTTTAGTTGCATCTTGACAATTGCACTTGGCTTTTCCTGTTTTGCTCTGACTTACTGTTGAGACATTCCTTCTCCGTGGTGTTTGCTAGCTAACCTCAACACATGTTTCTTGGGTGTCCTTTCACCGGATGAATGCATATTGCTTCAGACTAGTTCAGTTTACCCGCATGAAGACACACCGTGACCTGCTGTAGCATGACTGTTTACTTTATCCGCTGAGAGCTGGAGGCAAACAGATGCATCTTATTTGCTGAAAGAAATGGAGCAGGATGAAAACTGTCAAGACAGGATTCCCCCAGCCTATTAGTGTGTACTCCCTGTCTCAACCTCATAGCTACGCTGCTGGCTGCCGCTGCCGTCAAAGGCAATAATTATTTGTTGATTTATCTCACCTCACAAAGCCTGTCCTTGTAGCAGCAACTGTCTAGGATTTCCGCCTGCAATGATGCTCCTAGGATAGGCAGTGGTGAATTTGTGCTGTCACTTCCAGCACCCTTTCTCTCTGAGCTGTATAAGTGGAGCTATCAGATGGTGTTATAAGCCACTCCAGAAGATGCATTCTTCAAAGGAGCTGGTAAATACAGAAACAGACCACTTCTATGCTCTGGGAAGCTCCATTTGTGGAAGCTCCATATGAACACTGGAAATCAAAGAGAGGAGATGCAGACCATGAGGAACATCAAGTGACATAACTCACCCTGCTGGAGGTACAGAGCTCCTCTGAAGAATATTGTGTTAGTATGACACCAACCAGCCAGAGTTCAGAAGCTAAGGCTGGTAGTGAGAAGAAAGTTGCTGAAGCGACTGCAGGAACTCCTAGGTCTGGTTCAGCCCTTAAGAACCATCAGCTCAATCACTTTTTTGTAAATCACTTCACAACTATGGAAAGTATGCACCTAGAACAGAAAGGTTTCTTCTGCTTTCTTCTCTGATAGACTTGTGCTGGTGGGGAGATAGTGCTCCTATTTGACATTTATTTCAGTAACAATCATTACAAGCTACAAACCTTTCCCTCCTTCCTAGAAGTAATGTTAGGGACATCTCTGGGTCAGTAAACTTTCAGAGTTGGTGAGGCAGATAGATAATACAAGTGTCTTCTTTCCCTGTCTGGAGGGCTCCGGATCATTTGAATTAGGCTTGTTTCCAACATGAATAAAGAATACCACTCCTCAAGTGGAGGAAAAAAACGCCTTAAATACTCGTAATGGATGAAGAATATCCGGTCAGGTTGCCATCTCTCCTGCTTGATAGTATCTCAGCAAGAATTTGGAACATCTTTTTAATGCAGCAAGTGTGTTGTAGTCCAGGCAGTGCACATGCTTCAGATTTCATTCACCCCATCTTCTCTAGGAACTGATCTCTGCAGGTCTTTCTGAGGTATGTTACTAACCACAGAGGGCAAAAGGAGAGTAGCTCTGCTTGGGACAATTTTGCGCTTTAGGAAAAGCATTTCCTCCCTCGGTGTTCCCATGTTCCCTACCTTTTCAAGTTGAATACGGAAAAAAGTAGATGATTTTACTCTGTAATAGTTTTGTTTACTGTAAGATGTGTTGATTGGCTGACCAGAGAGTCTATTTCTTGCGCTTGTGTGGTTAATAAACTGCTGGAGTGCTGGAAAAGGAAGGGGCAATTTGGTAAGAAACACAGCTTCCCTTTTTAAAACTGTTTTCTTCTAACTAATGTGGACGCAACAGCTCTTTTTGAAGACAGACATTTAAGTTTGTTTATGTTTGTGTGTGGTATCTCAGTAACAGAACAGCCATTACTGCTGGGCTTTAGCTGCTGTTTGGAAGGAATTATGTGATGAGACACTGTCTCCACCTTCCTCCCCCTCAAACACAGTTGCAAATATTGTCAAAATAAACAAAAAAAACCCCAAACAAACAAACAGACAGGGATTTGCTACTGCCAACAGGATCACATCAGTTCTACTTACTTTTCTCACAGAATACTTCTACAGAGATTTTTCAGGGTCTCTCTCATATCAGCTCTGGCATAGACTGCAATGCAGAAGTCTTAGCATAAGTGACTTCATTGGGCAGATAAATTGTTTGAGAAGATCCTGAGGGACAGTCCAAGGAATATTTTTGGATCACCTGTACTGTAATCCTGCCCATCAAACAGGAACAGCTATTCTGGACAACCTCTGGAACAACATTCACAATTTGCTTTCAAAGTGAGCTTCTAAAATAAAAATTGAATGTAGATATTTCTTTAGCTTGTTTTTAAGTTCACTTTGAAGGGATACAGTGATGGTCAATGACACATCCATGAACCTCAAACCAAGAACATACGGCTATCACATATGCAGTGTGATAAACATCCATACTGTGCACAAACATAGCCAACCTGTGGTTAAAAACTGTCACTACATACTACTAGTACGTCAGCATAATACTGCGACCAGCCTTTAAGGAAAGAGCTAAAAGAAATAATAAAATGTGGAACTATTTTTTTCATATGTTTTTTCTTTTAAAAGTTGCACCACACAAAGGATAAAATTCATTTTCAAGTTTGTAATTTTAAAATAGAGTGACAACTCAAGCCAAAAAAGTGCTGAACTTCAAGGCTTCATTTTCCCACTTACTAGTGGTCCCAGGGAGAAGACAATTGCCCCAAAATCCTACTCCTACTTCCAATCTTCCAATGCTCCCCTTCCAAACAGTCTTTTTTGAAAAACTGGACATGAAAGAATATTTCTGTACAGAATTTCAGAATGCTTGATTTTAGTTTTAGGGCAAACCAAAAATAAATGTCACAATCTTGACATTTTCTGTGAAATGGAATTATTGTTCTCTACTGAAGCTCTAGGAAAATATGATTTAATGCTGAGATGGATGTAAGTAAGCTAAAAGTATCTGAACAGCATTCTCAGTCAAGTTGAGAATTGAATTAGAGACTTCCACTAAAATGTGTGTTCAAATTTAATTCTTCTCTATGTCCCAAATACCCACAGACCTGAAAAATCAAGTGATATGGTGTTTACTGCCAAATAGCCATATTTTTGGTTGATATCAGGAACAGAAGTGTTCTACAGTTCAATTTCCTTGTTCTCTCAGATATAGCTAGTTTCTTACAGTAATGTATCTTTGGTTTACAATTAGTGATGCAGTTGTTCTTAAACAAAGTCCTTTATGGTTCTGCATCTTGGATTACAAATAAAAAATACTGAAGACTGTTTACTATTTAAAGAAGTCCACAACACTGTCAGTAATGAGATAACTTCCTGAAGCATTGCTGAATTTGGAACAATGGTGTTGCATCAGATGGTGAAGAAAATACATTGTTATGAAAATAATAATCCTGTAAATGTCTACCTATATGATCAAAGTCGCTATTAAAGGTGGGATATTATTAAAATCTATGGGCTTGAAATGCACTAAGCTGAAGCAGTACGGTGTGGTTATTGTGCTCCAGTATCAGACATGATAGGATGAAGGAGACACAAAGTAAATCCAACCCAATGTAACGGAAGTGAAAAAGAATCAATAATTTAAAAGGAATGTCGTCAGTTCTCAGAAATGGACCATGTAAAGGAACAGAAATGTGTGCAGTTACTTCTCCTCAGCTTTCTTCCTGTTAAGCAGTAACTAGGTATGAACATGAGAGAGCCTGTACTGGGTCAGACCGAGGTCTATCTCTTCTAGGATCCTTTTCTGACAGCTGTGGATACTTACAGTATAAAATAATGTAAAAAATGCAGTGATTATTTCCTGTGTGATCCTTGGACTGCACCGCCTCCTCCAACCTCTATTTGACTGGATATAGGCTTTGGAAATGTGTGCAGGAGTGCTAAGGATTTGATTTTATTTTTGATGCAAGCATTTAAAATGGAAAATAAATATATAAAGGTTTATGACAATATCCATTCATTTTTTTCACATGAAATATCAATGAGACTTGATTTGTTCTTCTAATAATCTTCAGTTTAAAATTGTTTATAGAAATCACACACAAAGCCTCTTTTCCATGTCAGAACAGAAAATCAAAGTAAATTACACATAATATTATTTTAGGCTGTAAGAGGAAACAGCAAAATTAACCAGGATGAGGAATGCTACAGTGAAAAAAAAAAAAAAAATCATAATAGAAACCCCAAAAACTCTTCAGTAGTGAAATATACTAGCATTCAGAGATTCTGAAACAGAAAAATATTATTGGCATGTTGTGTTTATCCTAAAACAACAGATCTCTTTTGTGATAAATTATCTGAATACTACAGGTTAAAGTGGTATCTTTCAGGCTCTAAAAAATTTCATAGACATTCTGCAAACAGGAATGAAGGGTACTTTCTCTAGACTCTTGTAGACCCTTTTTTTGCTGCAGTAATGCAAACCACAATTACTTCCTCGGAAAAATCACCCTGCATCAGCTGGATGGCAACCATATTGCCAGCAATTCTGTCTCCTCCTTTGTAATTTTCTGCACAGGGCATCTGCAGTTAGCCAAGTATGGGCCTTTTTTATAACTGGCATTAAACTCTTACTAGCTCTGCTTTGGCTTTCTCCCACTTTTCTGTACCTACTGCAAGAGATTCAGACTGAGAGCTGCAAGTAGTCCATAGTGAATCAGAGAGTGATGACTCTCCTGTGTTTAGATATCTAATCTGAAGATTAGTCACAGAAAGTCACCCTCACTCCCTGGTAATTAAGGCAATTATACAAACAGATATTAATCTCTTTCTGAGAAGTGTTGTGAAGCTTAATTCATTAAAGTTTTAATGCTTTGAGAATTTTACTTGAAAAAAGTTATAGAAGTCCAATGCCTCAGCAATCATTCCTCCAGCATTCACAGGTAAAAGAAGATAAAAGGTGACAACACAGCTTTCTGTATTACTCATGTTTCACAAGTTGTTAGCTTTTGCCACAAAGAAAGTAAAACTATTACATTGTAGCAATGTAATATAGGAATAATCAGATGCAGATGTGAATATTATCTTTATTAAGTTGCTTAAGAGGAAAAGCTGAGTGGCTTAGAGGATAAGGGACTGGGATTTCATCTCAGAAGCCCCAATAGGGATTTAATTTGCAATCCACTGTTGAGATATTAGTGGCACAATAGCTTACTCTAATCTGCTGATAGAGGGAAACTATTTACTAGCTATCAAAGGGATACATGCCTTTGACATGACAGTACTCCCCATACATACACATTAAATCCTGTTATTTTCCAAGTTTGAGCCAATTTCAATAAAGAGTATTTGGTAAGCTTTAGCCCCAACTAGGTATGTCTAAATATCTGTATTATTTGTCAGTAGTAACTATCTTCCTGTGACTTCCAGTGACTGGAGAATGTGGAATAATTCATTGAGATGTGAAGTTACCTGCCTTGGAAATATCTCATTTAGGAAGCAGGTAAAGAAGGGATTCATATAGTTAATGGATGCCAAAGATACTGGGCAAGCATTTGAACAATACCAATATTGTGTTAACAATCTACTCTTTGTGTGTCTTTTCTGTTGTTACTGTTTAAGTTACTAAACTACTTTGGAATGGAATAGGTCAATGAAGCATGTATACACTTGCATATACAGATCTACTTGTATTGAAACACAGTAATTCACAAAACTTGGAAGCCTATACATTGATGACCTACATGAAGGAAAGCTCTTCTTAATTTTGTTTCACAGGCACCTAAATCTGGGGTTGCAAACTTGCACATTTTCTTTTGGTCAGACACAGAAGTCAAGCACCCATATTAATCTTTTCTCAACATGCAGGAAGGAGAGAAGGCATTAAGTCTTTACCTCAATAGCCTGATGGTAAGGAAATTCACCCAGGTTAACGGAAAATCTTATTTCCTTTGCTCCTTTCCCTTTAGAACCCATATGAATACTCTGCCAATCTGAGCATGGATGACGGGCTGGGAATTTTTCCATCTTTCGTTCTGAAGCTGATACGATTCCCCTTTGTATGGAATAATCTAATATCAGCTGTACCAATCAAGAGAAATAACACCACGACATACCAATATGAGTATCATTCATCCATGTTGAGGAAAAGAAAATTCTGTCCTTGCTCCACAAATTTTTAACATGAAATGCTTAAACGTGTAATTGTCTCTCTTCCTTACATAAGGAATGTCTTATATGTTTAATAGTTAAAAATATTTGTACATTCTGCTAGAGAGTGCAGTTTTGTGACTAAGGCATTGAATTGGGTTTCATGAAGTCTAATTGCAAATCTAAGTTCTTGTCTAGAAATATCGGAGTAGGGTCTCTGCACACGACCATTCAGTTTCTATTTGTCTTGCAAACTAAAGTTTCTACTTCTAGAAATCATAGAGAATAGAAGAAAAGTCTGTGTGCATGTATTATCACTCATCTGCTCTAAGTCTTGTTTTATGTGGACAGCTGTAGCTTCAATGACAACTCTTTTCAGCCTTGGAGAAATAACTTTATCTCAGTTCTTACCTGTTACACTTTTGCTTATTTCAAGTATAACTCTGCAGAGCAGAAAACTTTTCCTATTATTATTTTCAAGAAATTGCATACTGTATGATTGTGATCATTGCTTGAACCAGTAGATGCTACTGTCATATAAAAAAAAAAAAATAGCCAGGCAAGGTCACCAGGTAATTAAAATTGTTGCCATCTGATTCTTTCTTTTGTTGACTCTGTGAAAGAGGAATGCTCTCAGTTCAGTTCACAATAAGTCCACAGTCCATCAGAATACCACTAATTCATTCTATTGTAATTCTGGATGATCATTTCTCACTGAGAGGTCAGGAGCCAAAAGGAAATCAGTGTTCTCAGGCCTTGAAATTACTCCTCGAGGCAAGAGGGAGGCATGTTGGGGGATCTGTCTGTATTGCACTTTCATTGGCAAGGAGGCTTTTATCTCAAAGGCTGATGATCCCATACAGAAGCTTATTGATTCCCATAGCTAACTCTCCTTGACTTCAAAATGGCCCACAATTTTACTTTTTGTTTTTTGTTAAGGTTCTTGGTAGGTTATAACTTATGGAATTAAAGGAAATTGCACATTACAGAGTGCTGCTCTAGGGTATGTCTTCAATTTTAATGAATTTCTATTATTTATTTTTTTATCATATCATCTCCTATAAATATAATACTACAAATGACAAAAAAGAAGAAATGGAGGAGTCTTCCAGGAACTTATTATGCATTAGGTAACAGGTGATAAAAAAATCAGAAGGTAAGACACGGACAACTTCTAGTTCTACATAACAAAGTCCACTCTGCTGATTGCTGTCTTATTACTTTGCATCACAGGTTAAATAAAATATATTTTTTCCAGCAGTTACCCTAGAAATGAACCAAACACATGAAGTGCATTACAAAAGGTAAATTGTAAAAACATGCACATACATTCATCTGTATTTGCTTGTTACTTTCAATCCATCTGCTCATCATTGAACTATTCACATGTAACCGCACTTAGTATTATACTGTAGCTTCCTAGCTCATAAAATATTGATTCAGGGTTTTTATTGTATATCTTTCTTGAACTTTGATCTTTCATACTTAGTGCTGCCTTGATGAAATATTTAGAAGTACAACATTTTCCATGTGAAAGGTAAATTTAGAGTTTTTATATGGTAGCCTCTCTTAATGCACCAGCTTCAGCCCACAGGAGACCCAAACTAAATTCTATCTTGGTCATATTTAGTTGAAAATTCAGTTTGCAAAAAAATCATCCGTCCCAAAGCAACATCTATTTTTTAAGGTAAAGGTCAGTTTTGTTACTTGGTTGGAGGAGGCTTAACACGCTTCCTCACCAGGTACACTGAGAGAGCCTTGAGAAGAAACATCCAGAGAGTTGACTTTAATAGTTACTTCCCAGCAGATAAAAATGTATTATCCATAAAATAAAGCCAGACCCACAAGTCAAATACAAAATAAACAAAACAAAACAAATTCTACATACATTTATAGGTGTTGAATGTTATCAAGTAATTTTTCCAAAGCAAGCGAAACTACTGCAACATCTCCTATACAAATGCCATCAATTCATGTGCAACAAACAAGGCATTCTCTTGAGGTTGAGAACTGATAAAATCTCAGTTCATACCTCATGGCTGATTGAATTGGGCATCTAGGAACATGCAAGATACAGCTAAATCTTTTTCAGGGTCTGGAGGACTCACAAGGGTTCTGTCCACCACAGTTCCTCTGATAGGTGGTAGGAGCCTTTCTCCCAGTGTTAAGTCTCTTGTCTCCACCTAGCCACTAACTTTCATGAAACCTGTAGTAAGTCAATTAGTGTTGAGACCTTTATCTCCTTGTTGTATTTTGTTGAAAGGGGTTTTGGCTGAAGGCTGACAAGGTTCTTAGGGACAGAGAGACAGAGTGGCACAGAGACAGGCATACGTATACTCAGAGGAAGCACAAACACCTGCTTCTGTTTTATTATAGCTGCATAAATCATGATATGATACTGAAATCAATGGAACAGTATATATTTAAGAAAATGGACAATGAATAAGAAGATAATCTATCCCATTCTCTACTGTTTACTTTTATATTTCAAAAACAGGACTTCATATTGCCCATTCTGAATACAATGCACACAGCTCTTAAATAAGACAAGCTGTTTGGAGAGACAGAAGTGAAGAAGCAGAGAAAACAATCTAGAGTTTTTTTCACTCTGAATTTTAAATGCACTAAATTTTATATTTGGAAAACACTACTGGAGAGAGAAGTTTCTGTATACAGCACACTGACTATTTTCAACAGGACACTTTTTTTAAAACCAGAAAAGTAATGTGAAGACTGGAGTGAGTGTTGTAACTAATAAGTAGAACTGAGATATACTTGAGCTTTAATCACTTAGAAGTTACAACTCTACTAGTTTAATCATCTAAGCTTTCCACATACCCAATGGAGAAAGATATATGGGAGGAATTAAACTCTCAAAATGACTGTCTCTTCAAAGTCTAAGGATTTGTTGCCTACATATTGAGCTTTCAGATGGACACAGTTAGGTCAGAAGCATCTCACCCTTAAAGAGAAGCTAACTGAATCTGTTAGCTTCAGGATGAATTTTCTGTATTCATAAGATCCACAGATTTGTTCCAGTAACAACATTAAAGCCTTTACTATCTGGACAAGGCAAATAGTTAAGTGATAGTGTCTGAGGACTGTGGTCTCAAAAACCTCTAGCAAAACAGTAAGCTTCACTTCTTTTTACCGTTGGCTTTTGCACTAGATACAAAAGATATTCTCCATATGCCAGAAAGTCAGGATAGCGAGTAATCTCTGGGTATGTACCTAAGTGTATGTAAATGACAGGAAAGGTAAGAACAAAAGGATAGATAAGGGAAATAAATATAGTTTGCTGCGTGACTCTCTATCTCAGCCTTATTTAGGACAATAATAATGGCTATATCACCAAATTCAAAATTTCATGGAAATGAAACAGTGAAACCTTAAAAGAAAGTCTTCAAGTTAAAGTACATGCTATCTACCAGACACCTTGACATATATTTATATTACTGTACATTAATACCATAAACTCATATTCACATGATGTAACATCCATGTTTATTTTACTGAGAGTGCTGGAATGTTAAAAATAATCAATATAAATACAAATATTTTGGTAAAAGAAACGTTGACATCTCAAAGAAAACCTGAAGATCTATAATTTTATGTGCAATGTATTTTCTATATGTGTTTCTTACGACTAGAACAGATCTTTCTTTAACAAAAAAATCAAACAAAGGTTTTGTTTTGTATTTTTACCTACTCTATCAACTCCCAATGTAAGAAAGTTTTGGTGCAGAAGAAATACACTATACAGAAGCACAGAGATATGTCTTACCTTCTGGCTCCCTGATCTTACGTCCTGCTGCAGATTTTCGTAGAACACTCCGTCCTGAGTTGAACAAGCTGGTTAACTCATCAAGGGGACTGGTCAATGACCTTGAATTTGTAGGGCTGTATGGAAATGAAGATGATGAATTTGAGTTCAATTTCCTGTGATCTGCTCTTGCCACTTTTGGGGAGTAAGGCAGTTTTGAGAATGCAGAAGAAGAACACCCAAGCTGAGCAGGATTTGGTCTCTGAGGTACTTTTGACAGATCTGAGTTCACACCTGTTTTCCCTGTATTAACCAGAAAACTGGTACAAGTCTCTGGAGGAAATGCAAAATGTGTGGAAGCCCGGTAGGAAATAGGAGGTGGTACAGGAGGAGGGGGTGGTGGGAGAGGAGGAGGTGGTGTGGAAGGAGGAGTCACTTTGCTGGAAACATTGAACACAACCAAGCCTGGAGATGCTGGTCTTTCATTCTCCCCTTTCTGGCTTTTGGAATACTGTGGTGATAATGGACTTGAGCCTTCTGACTGCACAGGGTATTTTAGGTTGGTTTCCAAGACAGGAAGCTTTTTGACTTCTAGTGGTGTTAGAGGTGATTCATCAGAAGCAGGTGAACATGTGACAGGAGTTGGAGGAAATACAAGAAGTGGTGGCCTGTGGGGGAGCAAATTAGGGAAAGGAGCTGGAATATCACAGGAGTCCTTACAGATCAAAGCTGCTTGACTGTTTCCATCTAATGTTCCATCTTCAATATTAATATTTCTTTTGCTTTCAAACAACTGGGGAGGAGATCCAGTCACTACTGGAATTATTCCATTACCATTGCTTCCTTCTTCTGGTAGAAAATATTTCATTTCTTCATATACAGACTCTCCTTGTTCTGGGCTTTCTGCTTCAGCAGAACTGCTTTTCATTGCATTCCCTACCATTTCAATATAGACAGGCTCATTTTCCTCCTCTTCTTGTGACATATAGAGACTCAACACGCCATGTTGTGGCCCATCAGCAGAAGCTGCTCTCTGTGCAGTCACAGTGTCATAGCCAACTGGTTTAGATACTGTGGTTGCCTGTTTTACATCCCCAGGCTTTTGGCCAGGTATTTCTTCATAAGAGCCACTAAGTTTTGTATTGGGACTTCGTTTTGGTTTTCTGGGAGGTATTTTTTTCATGGTACTATAGTCATCACTGTGTGGTCTTGGACGGGTCAGTACTAGGAAAGCGAAAATGGTCTGTGTTACTAACAGAGTAAAATCATTTTTTTTTCTTACACAGGTCTAGTATTTAAGTCTTCAAATGTTGCCCATATAGTTTTACAATGAGCAGCAGTCACAAACACAGGGATTCAGTCAAAAGTATAAATAATTCAAGGAATGGAATGCAGAACTTTCACCTTCCAAACCACAAGCCTTTGCTACTTGGGCATATAATCTGCTTTGGTAGTCTCTACTGCCACTAAAAGATAAGAACTAACACTTGAGGAGATTAACTTTTGAATCCAAGTGTTCACTGTAAGGTCTGTAACACAAGGAAATATATGCTTTTTATTCCTTTTGCCTAAGGGAGAGGGGTATGCTTTTAACTAGGAGTTTCAGGATGATGCTACTTTGGCAAACATGCCATTGCCAGTAGCTGAAGTAACTCTTCTATGTAGTATCTATAAAACTCTAATTATAGGCAGATATTATGCTTATCTTTTCTTCTGTTGTACTGCAGGTGTGGAAATAATTTATAAAGTTAGGGAATCGCATAGCCTAAGGGCATCTCCCACTGAGTATACAGTTAACTAAACTAGATGTCTTTTCACAGCCTCCAGGCATGTATGGGGTGGAGAGACTAGATACCTAGGTGATTGGTCGTTTAAGATCAAAATTAGATGGTGTAAATCAAAGCTGATTTTGGACAAAGAATCAGGAAACTGACTTAATTCTTGGAAAATGAGTATACAGCAGGGAAACTGGCTCTATGGTTTCATACACAAGAAGAATTCTGAAGTTATTCTGTGTGTGTTTACAAGCATTATTGTTAAGACCACATCTTTCTCATAAATCAACCATCTCTTGCAGATCTGGGCACAGAAAGTCAAAACCATTACAGAGCTCCTTAAGCCATACTAGTTTAAAAGCATATTGGACACAATTCATCTATTCTCACACAGAGCTTGAATAAGTAAACAAGAGGTTAAGAAAAATGGACTTGCATCCAATGAACTGGATATGAGAACAGTAATTATTTTGCATGAGGGTACTGCAAAGGTTTCCACCCATTGTATGCAGGACTAGAGAATGATTATGCATAGCTTAAAACTCAGCCTGAAGGATGGATGCATGAAGTTTAACAAAGCCAAGTGGAAGGTCCTTCACATGGGTCGGGACAATCCCAAGCGCAAATACAGGCTGGACAGAGAATGACTGAGAGAGTCCTAAAAAGGACTTGGGGGTGAGGTGTTGGTTGATGAGAAGTTTAGTGTGATCTGGCAATGTACGCTTGCAGTTGAGAAGGCCAACCATATGTCAGGCTGCATAAAAAGAAGTGTTGCCAGCAGGTTGAGGGAGATCATTCTCCCCCTCTACTCTGTTCTCCTGAGACTGCATCTGGAGTACTGTATTCAGCTCTGGAGCCTCTAACATAAGAAGAACATGGAACTGTTGGAGTGAGCCCAGAGGAGGGACATGAGGATTAAAGGGCTGGAGTACCTCTCCTATGAGGACAGGCTGAGAGAGTTGGGGCTGTTCAGCCTGGAGAAGAGAAGACTCTGAAGAGACCTTATAGTGGCCTTCCAGTACCTGAAGGGAGCCTACAAGGAAGCTGGGGAGGGACTTTTCATAAGGGCAGTTAATGATAGAACAACGGGACATGGCTCTAAACTGAAAGAGGGTAGGTTTAGATTAGATATTAGGAAGAAATTCTTTACTATGAGGAAGTAAATTCTTTACTTTATTCTTTCAGACACTGGAACAGGTTGCCCAAGGAAGTCGTGGATGTCCCCTCCCTGGAACTCCCTGTAAGTGTTTAAGGCCAGGTTGGATGGGGCTTTGAGCAACCTGGTCTAGTGGAAGGTGTCCCTGCTGATGGCAGGGGGGTTGGAACTAGATGATCATTAAGGTCCCTTCCAACCCAAAACATTCTACGATGCTATGATCTTTCCTGATAAGCCTAGAGGATCTTTTACACAAAGTATGACGAGACAGGCCTATCAAGGAAAAGCAGAATGCATTCCTCCCCTTCATCTACTCATTCACTTCAAGGTTGAAGGAGAATAGAACAACTGAACTCAAAATCATTCTGTATGCACTATAATGCCTTGAGACACTTTGGGACTTTCATAGCAATTTCCTTCTGAACAAATAATTCAGTGTAAGCAAGTTATGGCACAAACATAAACCACTGAATGCATTAAGTTATTCATGTGAACATAGAGAAAAAGTAGGAGAATAATGTTTAACTTTGTGAAATTTAAGGTTCGAGCATTCTGTTTCAGTGATATAAGGTATACTAACACATAGTTTAAAAGGTGAAATAAAATGGTCAGTGGGGTAGAGTAGCTCAAGTTGACAGATCGTTTGTCTCTAGAGGGAATTCTGTAGATAGATTTTGGTTGTTGACAAACTAGGCAATTAGAACACAAGTATTATTTGCTGATTTGGAAACAAATGACAGATTGACTAATTTTATTTACTGCCACTAAAATATTTCAGGGAAGCAGGACTTTTCAAAGGCACTTGGCTGTGTTTAAAAGGATCAAAGTGAAAAGAACAAATCAATAACCTAGAGTAATGTTTGCGACTGTTTCTCCCTTTATGCCTAACCTTCATTAGCGGCTTCCTTAGAAGCTGCCGACAAGCAAGCACTAACAGCCTCGTACGAAGCGCTCAGTCGTGTGTTGGGGTCCCTCTTTGGCTTGGGAGGAGGCTGTTTCCTTGGTGATGGCAGGCTATTGCTATCATCCATGCTGAACACAGAGTGCAGGGAGGGGGATCTGATGGATGACCCAGCCGCAGAATGTACCAAGCTGTCCACTGCCATGGGGACAGGGACGGAGCTGGAATGAAAGTGCTTAGGCGTTCGACAGCCAGCAAAGCTGTCCTCAGAGACCTTCCCACCCTTGTCTTCAGCTCTGAAAACACAGAAAAGAGGCCCAGATGCATTATTCAAGTGATAACAATGAACCTGTTCATGCAAACATAACAACAGCTTTTTGGTAAACAATCTCACAACTCCCCTGCTGTGTCGAGGGGATGTGTGTAGTAATCTTCTGACAAACAAATCCAGATCAAGCTGCTAGCTTTCTTCCATTTCCTGTTTCATGATAAATCAGGACACTGGCCCCTTTTCACACAAATGCAGCCTTCTTTAAGCAGTTTCATACTGTTGATCAGACATTCACTGAATGAATTGTTCACACTTTGATTGTTACACACAATCAAAAGCTGGGTTTTCAATCTGAATTATAATTTCTGGGAAATCCATTTTAATAGAAAGTTACTGAGGCAGCAAAAGCTGAGCCTTTATCATTATTTTCTAAAAAGACAACTATAAATTCTATTTAGATAATGCAAATCTTTAAAATATAGATGACCTTTTTACCAGCTACATTGGCTGCTTAAGCAATTCCACCCAGATATCTACGTATCTACCTGTTTAAGCTTCATTATTAGTTATCATTTTAATAGTATTAATTATGACATTATGTTCAGTTATTTCAATAGCAGTTTTGAACTTTTACTTATTCCTTTTTTTTTCTTTTTTTTGCTATTTCAATATGTATTGAGAAATGTTTATCAGCTGCTTTCAATAGATTGATTTTAAACAAAATTTCTTCAAACATTTTATCCCTGAAAAAATAAAAATGTTGACAACATTTTAACTTAGAGTGGTAAGGTATTAGATAGAAGATGTCTATACCCTCCTTTTACAAACAAATCCTCAAGCATTTGTTTTATAAATTGTATTTCTGCATGGCAAATCACCAGCAGAGCTGGAATTCATGCACAGGATATAGCCAGCTGCCCATGTAGTAAATGAAATAGCTAAAGATGAAAGCATGGTGTTCAGTGGATAATTTGTTTTCACTGTAATGTTTAATTACAGTCTTTCCTACAAAGGCATTTCCTCCAATATGTAATCACTGGGATATTTGAAGCTAATTAAGCAGATGCACTGCCATTTTCACTTTAATAAAAGTCACTGACAAAAGCAATGAAAGCAAAAGGAGTTGTTCTGGATAAAAATTAAGTTCCTATGGAAAAATAAACATTTATACGTCCAGCGAGCTATAGACACGTTCCTGTTATAGAAATATACCTATTAACTGTAAATGCTATCTCTGCCCATTCAGCTGTCTGAGAGAAAAGAGATCAGGGACTC
Organism: Antrostomus carolinensis; assembly: GCF_000700745.2. Lineage (NCBI taxonomy): Eukaryota > Metazoa > Chordata > Aves > Caprimulgiformes > Caprimulgidae > Antrostomus > Antrostomus carolinensis. Next base: position 45,715 of record NW_010322801.1, read on the forward strand.
AGTTCTTAGAGAAAGACTCTCCAGCATTTACTGGGTTTGTAAAATAGGTACTCCTGAAAACTCTGATGGGCGTTAAACAAAAAAACATTTGCCTATTTTTAAATAAGAGGAAAGAATTCTCCTCACAATAAATCTACCTAGTTCAATGTGTAATCGGGATTTCTTAGTCTGGACTTTATCGCATTTTAATGCTTTTATAGCTGTTTTTAATTATCCTGGAAATTTAACAATGTTGGAAGTCTAAGTTGGAGGAATTTTTCTTTTGTTTCTTTGGTTTGATGAAAGTTCAACTACAACCTATTGATCACAGAATTAAAAACTATATCTGTAAAAAATAAATGCCTCAGAGGCTTGAATAAATTCCTATAAAGCCCAGTGTCCCCTGAATAGGATATTGGAGGTCGTCTTAAATTTCTAGACTTAATTACCTGACACAGAGAAAAAAATAGGGCCTAACATTGATTTGGGCTGAGTATATACTTGAGAATCTTCTTGCAATTCCTCAGTAATTTCTATGACTTTCTAAGCAGGGAAGGAAATCACTAAAACTGAAGAAATGCTTTAATTCTTCACAGTAGATATTCTCTCATCTTACCTTTTGTGGCATTCTTCTGGTCTCTTTCTAGCCTCTAACTTTTCCCTATGGTAAGCAGTGTTCATCTCATTGCGGAGCCGGTCATTTTCTCGAGCAATGTCAGAAGCGTTTTGAATGACCAGGGCATCATATGTTTTTAATCCCATATCAGGCATTCTGCAAAAAGCTTTTGATTGAGGTGACCTCTTGCTGTTTGATGCTCATCTTCTGTAGCAAGTGCTGGCGGGCTAGGAAACCTCTTACAACTACCATAACAGAAGGAAAAATTATGGACCAAAGACAACTAATTAATTAATGAATAACTTAATATTACTGTGTGTTGTCCTGTAAACATGAGCAAATAAGTTCAGTCAATGTCTTACACAAAGAATTAAAGAAATGTGATGGCATATGAATAACATTAAAATGGAACTCTTTCTGTTTTCTACTGTCAGTGCTTAAAACAAAGTAGTGATAATAGTAAATTCATTCATAAATTTGAGCTATCACAACTTAAAATGTTTACTTTCACTGAATGCTATTTTTTATTACATTAGAACTGTAAACTTGGATGTATGCTGCACATTGTGAAAGCATACATTTACACTGCAAAGGTCAAAAGTTCATTTGTTTCAAAATGAAACCCTGAATTAATGATTGTTTCATTGAATGCAGTAGGAATTTAATGATCGTTTGCTTTTGGTCAACTTAAAAAAATGCTTTACATTTTTTGCTCTACCTAAAAAAAATCAAGACCAACATAAGATTCTTTAATGAGATTTAAAGACCTTTTGTTGCACATTTCCTTTCAGCAAAAACAATTAGATTAATCTAATGCAAATTTCTCAAATGTATCTGTCACATCAAGTCTGCATTTTTCAGTTTAAAATTTTCATCTGCATTGCATCAGCTTTATGTATCTATTATTAGGCCTATTTTTCACACTCTTTGTCAGCTTTATGTTGGGAGAATATTTTGGTGTATGGCCTATAATAGCTTTCTGTACTACTTTTCTAAGTATGTATATTCATTAAAATAAATTCCACTCAACCTAAATACCACCCAATCCCCTCAATTTTCAGAAGTACACAGCTGAACAGAAACAAAAGGTACAGGGACCTCTGTGGCCATGATGAATTTGGCACCAAGTTAATCACTCCACTTGCAACAGGGTGGTATTAGAATTCTCTGAGTGTATGTTTTGGCTAAGAAGGAAGATATATGCTAACCAAAAGTGCTTTGTTTGTGGTTTTGGTGTTGTTTTGTTTTTTGTTTGTTTGCTTGTTTTGTTTGTTTGTTTTTAAAGTTCCTGATTCTTTCCAGATGTGTAATTTTTCACCTCTTGCCTGAAATATTGTTGATTTTCAGTACAACAACTTACACGTATCAAAAATAGGTTGAACTTCATCATTGCTTATTATGGTTACTCTCATTCTTGTCACTGCAAGTTTTTTATATGTGAAGTCAGCAGGCAATAACCTGTTTAAGGTGTTGGTTTGAGTTTGGGGGAAAATACTAAAAATGTTAATATTAAGACTAGAAGGTAAAAAAATGAGTAAATGTATTAGGTCTTTTTAACAAAGTAATTAAGTGTCAGTCTTAGGAACAATGCAGAACAACATCAAATGACAGAGTCAAGCTGAATTAATCTAAAAGAAAAATGTAAATAGAGAAAGTCACAATTAGTCTTCTATGAATCTAAAATGTTATTAAATAAAATAAACAGCTAAAATGCAGGACAATATAAAGTATTTTCTACCTTCTTCTATGTCCTTGTTTAGATATTTAAAATAAGACATTTTTTAGAGATGCCCAGTGCCCAACTGATGAAATATAAGAAAGGTTAATGTTAACATACTAATACTGCTCCTACCCAAAACTCACTGGGCTTGGAAACATTCAAGTCCAGGTACTTTGAGATTACTTAAAATGGACAATTTTGAAGGCTTATATTTTGCAATCAAAGCCAGCTATGCCATTTCCAGTACCTTTTGTTACATCCTATAAAATCTGACTTCTTCAAAACCTGAAACATTAATGCATTTACCCAATTTAGTTGAAAAGACAATTAATAGTACAGATACTTGTTGACAACATTATGAGAGTATTCACATTGAATACACACATTACTGAGACTGAATTCAGTATGTTGTTGTTGCAAAGGTAATGAACATCAGCATAGGACATTATCAGAGCTCAGTGCTCACAAGTATGAAAAATTCAAGAGAGATTAATAATCAAAAATTATTCCCTCATTTCCAATATTTTCTTTAAACTTAATCTGCTGCAGAGCAGACAGGGTATTTGACAAATAGTTAAGCATCACATCCTGGATGACTTTGGAATAAAGCCTGTATTTTAAAGTAATATATTTACAAGTGTGTGTATGTGTGTACTTTTACCTTGATGAAAAAAATATTCAGTAACACCACTAAGGTTGATTAAAAAAAGGAAATACAGAGGTCAATCCTTCGGTAGGATTGTTAGCAGGCATGAACAAGGCAGAGTAGCCTGCTAGGATGGTCCAGTAAAATGATATCCAGAACAGCCAGCTGTTGCATTTAGAGACTGTACAGCTACTCTGAACTATGAACTTTAATAAAAATTGAGATGGTTTGAAGAAACATTCAACAGTTTTGTCAGGAAGGGTTGGCAGACAGACACTCGTCTTTTCTTTAGCACACATTTTCATGAACTGAGTAGTTCATGTTTTCACTAGAAGATGTACATTTCACCACACTACCTTCTGTATGAGAGCATTTGAAAGATTTTGTCTTCATTTCAACATAGAACAAAACAACAATTTCATAACCTCAAAAACTGCTGTGAAATTAAATTGTCATCTCCTAGACCTTTACTGCTCAGTTTCATCTACTACTGTAGGGGTGCTAAGATTGTCTTCTGAACTTGCTTCTCATTTATGTAGATCTAAAATATTTCTTACTTATGGAAATTAAAATAATTGAGGTTAGCACCCACAGGGCAGAAGAATATCTACTTCTTTACAGTTCATCTAAAGATAAAGATCAGAATAATTGAAATTTAAGTAGACCATAGATCTGGGTTATGTGAGAAATGCATTAACTATTGTGTATACAATATTTTTAAGTTAATTCCTAATCTACATGAACTCTAGTGGAAGAACATCAGCATGATGGACTTTCCTAAAGGTACAAACAATTTTCTCAGCGATTCAATAAGGTAAAAACTTCCCATATGTAGTTCTCATACCTGTGAAAAAAATATGACAAAGTCCTTGAACTCACAGATCTGTTTTTAAATAAAAAAGTTTTTGTACACATGCTTTCACTTTGGTTTGATTCCTTTCTTTGCCTGTGTAAGTTAGCTTTCAGTGTAATAGAAAGAGACTTATCTGGTTTGGTTTGTTTTTGCTCAAATTTATGGGAATGCTGAAGGGATTGCTAGTATGAATGAGATAAACAGTTCAGAATTTTGGACAAGACTTGTTTTCCCTTTGAGTTAAGTTCTTATACGGGTATATGATACTACATTTTAAACCTGACACAGGAATTATTGATTACTTTTCCTATTAGTCAATATAGTGCCAAGAGAGATTTAGCTTCCAAAGTCCTCTGAATGCAACGTATGAGGGCTGAAAAATATGGATATGCAGCAGGACTGATATCATTACTCATTAAACATCACCATCCCAGTTTAAAAGTCTATGGATCCCAATTCTAGGGATTACATGAGAACAACACACAGGTACCATATCCTATTTCCAACCTGCCAGAGCCCTTTGGTATGCTAATTCTACAAGTTTACAATTGTACCTGTTTGCAAAGGGCAGCTTATTTCATGAGGTAACATAGTCAAATGGATGTCTAGCTAGTCACTATTCATGAAAGTTCTTGATTTTCTCGGGTTTCCCAGGCCATAAAAAACATGCAGATGAGTGACAGCCTCGATAAAAATTTTGAACACATAGTTTTGGTGAAAAAGACTTTTCAAGTTAGACTGATTAAGGAGGGCTAGAAGTAAAACCAGAATAAATATTTTTGTAAGGATCCAATAAGATTTTATTGGGTTTACAGGGCAAAGCTTTGGTAGTGGCAGGTCTACAGAGGTGGTTTCTATGAGAAGCTGTGAGAAGCTTTCCCTGTGTCTGACAGAGCCAATGCCAGCCAGCTCCATGACAGACACCCCACTGGCCAAGGCTGAGCCCATCAGCAATGGTGTCAGTGCCTCTGTGAACTGTCAGCAACACCAATTCCCCATACCCCTGTGCCACTCAGGGGGATGAGGTAGAGAAATCAGGAATGTAGTTAAGCCCGGGAAGAAAGGAGGGGTGGGGAAAAGCTGTTTTAAAATTTGATTTTATTTCTCATTATCCTGCTCTGATTTGATTGATAATAAATTAAATTAATTTTTCCCCAAGGTGAGTCTGTTTTGCCCGTCCCGGTAATTGGTGAGTGATCTCCCTGTCCTTTTCTTGACCCATGAGCCTTTCATTATATTTTCTCCCCTCTGTCCAGTTGAGGAAGGGGAGTGATAGAGCAGCTTTTGTGGGCACCTGGCATCCAGACAGGGTCAATCCACTACAAAGACTTCTTATCTCAATTTTTCACACAGAGTTTGGCAGACATCTGTTCTCTTACCTCTGCAAAACATGGACATACCTGAAGGTGTTTTACATTTTGGTGTAGGGTTATATTAAACCACTCTTTGTAAAATGGACTCTGAAAGGTAAATATTTTCTTTCTTTGACAAGTCAGCATGAGAAGTGAAAGAGGATAAATCACTACTGCTTTTCTCAAGGTGTGAATACAACAGGGTGATTTGCACAAAAAATCAGGCACAAGTTATACACTGAGCTGAACTGTGGCCTGTGTTAACTGTCACTCTCCACATTCACCCCTGGGCTGCCATGATTTTTATTTCACTTGCTTCAGGTTTTCTCTTGGTTTGCTCTTTTTCACTATACCCTCACATTGACAAACAGATAGTCAGATATTTAAAGTGAAAGGGGTTTATATATTAAGTCTGATGAAAAAAAACCCAAGATAAATCTTTGTATTATTAATTTCCTTTAAAAAGGCGATAATGGGAATTGCTGCAGACATCAACCATTAGATAAATAATGCATTGTGTGAAGGAAGCTTCTTCAAACAAAGCAATATTCACATTTTCAGCAGTTACTTGAGATTTTGAGAGGAAATGGAACAGAAGTAACAGGAAATCAGGAGGTAGTGGATAATACCTCCTTTTAAAAATGTGCCAAAAAATGTCAATGTGACCTTAGTACAAACGCAGGCATAAAGGGGGAAAAAATACCTAGACATAAAAAAACCAAGCACTATCAAATATGAAAGCTGTAAGAAAAGGGGAAAAATAAAGACAACTAAATATATTACATTATTAGCTTTATATGCACTGCTGATATATTTGAACATATAGCAATTATTTATAATTGTTACTCTATTTGATTTGCAAAAAGAAGTTAAAGGTGATATTAATTCCTTGAAAAATCACTAAACATACTTTAAAAAGGAAATATTCAAGTTCCCCTAAGTTTTAATTACAGTCAACAGTTTCCCATAAAATTATGTTCGACTAACAGAAATTGCAAGCATTACCAATGCTGGTATCACCTCAAAAACCTGTATAAGTAGTTAGCTGGAAACATATTTGTAGGGAATTATATAAAATACAGCAACTCTTCAAGGAGGAGAAAATTTTTTGTTATGCAATAGTCTGCTCAGTGTACAAAGTGACAGCTCGGGAATACTCTTCTGCAATTGTTACCTTTTTGGCAGGTTATAATTTTCTTCTGAAGCTGAAGGCACAAATCGTTGAGATGGTCAGCTTGCCAGTACTTAAGAAACACTTTTCGGACTCCTATCTGGAATACAAACAGCAGGTAAACCTTCACCATCAAGAGAAAAGGCCAAAATGATGACAGGTAAGTAATGATAATACATATACAATCCAGCTAAGGGTTGAGATGAGATCTGCAATTTAAGAACAGTAAAATGCCAATACTTGTACAGAGAGGTGGTATCACTTGGTTGAATAAAATATGTATTTGCAAAGGATGAGCAAACTGTCAGACACACAGTACCCCTTCAGTTTGAAAAACATCCAGAGAAGATACTACAATCTTCAAGTTAGATACAAGTTTGGAAAAAACAAAAATACATTTAGAATGTAATTATGCTAATTTGTTAGACAACATAATAGTAAAAAAGGCTTAGCTTTTCTAAAACATGGAGATGTGGGCAAGGAGAAAGGTGACAAGCCATAAACCCATGTGCAGCAGAAAATGGTAACTGACAGCTGCCATCTGTGGAACAGAAAGAATTTAGTGCAAGTTGGAGAGTGAGAAAAACTCTGCCATTAGTGAGAATGATTCCTAATGTGCAGTAAAATTATGGATTCCAGTTCCCAGGCTTGTCTGCTGATGCTGTGCTGCAGGTCTGCTTTCAGAATCAAGTCTCAGAAGTCAAAGACAGAGGGACTCTGAAAAATAATCTCCTAAGTATTGATTGAGTGTATCAGCTTATTCTGGTGCTGACTAGTTGCTTGGTTTAACTCATCCAGTTCTCAAGGGTCTTAATAACAATCATTAGATGCTCTTCACCTTTACAGAAAAAAATAGCTAGTTAGACAAAAACACCTGCCTCTTGATACCTTCTGAACATGCTGAAACAATCCTTCAAAATTCTTTTCTGTATGATCTTCAAAAGTAATCCTTTCTAATAGCCTTAAAAAAACCCAAACCACACAAAACTAACTATTTTAAAAAAAGTAACTAACTAAAAAAATTGGATAAAAAATGGCTTTTCTTATACCATTTTCTTCTCAGGAATTCTGTAAAAGAAACTTCCTTTCACTTAGAAATAAAAGGACCAGTATCAGAGAACTGTGCTATCCAGTGAAGATTATAGCTTCTGTCTAGCTATTAATTTTATATGTCTAATAGGCATACTGATTAATTAATGAAAGTCTGGCTGGAATTACAGAAATTCATTCCAGCTCCTGTTCGTCTGCAGCTCACAAGCTCATTCACTTCTTATTGCACCATCCTGCTCCACTGCTGTTTTTTTCAGTATAGATCTGGCAGACAGATATCAGCAGGGAGGTTGTCACACCTTCTCAACGAACTGTTTTTAATCCAAACACTATTGTCAGATGTATATCACTGGTAGTGATGAACTACAGAAAGCCAGGACATATATACCATGTCTAAACTCCATTAACAAAATTCAGAAATGACTGGGACATATTTTTGTCCCCTGGCTTTGCTTCTCTATAGAGAGAAACTATTTTGAATCAAATGTTTTTAAAAGTCTCTAATTCTGAAGTTTGAGCTGACAGACAATGATCATGCAACTGTTAGTCTTTTAGTTAAAATCAGATGCACTCAAATGACAAAATTAGAATGCTTTCTAAACTTTTTTTTCTGTTAGTATCTTTTTTCCCTTTTTGTGTTATTGCAAAGTGTATGAAGGCAGTGTGATAAAAAACACACTTTACTTGTCTTGCCATTGTAGGAACTCATAAATAGGGAAGGGGCTTTCTTTCCATGGTGGAAAATGCCTGGAACAGCTATTTTAGAAAACTGTACAGCTACAGAAATACTAGTATAACTTAGCTATTCAAGAGAAGCTCCTCTATTCAGACCACCTATTCTGGAATAATCCTTCTGCTTACAAATTGGAGTTATTATTCCAGAACAATATTACCTTTTCCTAGATCCTCTTTCTACAATGGTAGCTACCCTGGTAAAATAATGTCTTTATATTTACTTAATAGATTATCTTGAGTGATGCCTTCCAATTTTTAACTTCATATTCATCTGAGGCAATCTCACTGAGATCTCATTGTGCCCTCTTATTCTGCTCTTAGGGACAGACTCACATCCTCATTTTCTTGACTGGTGACTTACAACAAAAGTTTTCACTTTTTTTCCTGTGCTTTCAAAATTCTCTCTTTGCCTGGTTGTCTTAGCACTGTGAATTCCTTCTTCATCCATCATCTGTTCTGGAATCTGTTTCTTTCCCAGGGCTCGCTAAATTCCTTTAGAAATCCTTGGTTTTGTCCCCACTTCTTTTCTTTCTTATTTCACCAAAAAGTTCTAAGAAAAAGAGGTTAAAAACTTTATTCTTCAGTTTAAATTTGCTCCTCTTTTAATCATCTAATCCTGTGTCATGAACAAGTAAACTTTTATTGTTTTCCCAGGAAACCATGTCATTTTTCTCCCCTTTTCCCATCAAATATTCTATTTTCATGCCTTCAACTTTCTTCCAGGACCAGAGCTCCACCTTAACTCCTCCCACCATATCCACTCTGTCACTAAACCCTGCGAATTCTGTAGTAATTGCTCATCAAACAACTATTTTTCCATCCATCGTATCAAAACACATATTGAACTTTCCTTATTACTAGTTTTGGCTACTAAACCCTCCATCTTCTTGCTCACATCACTTTAAATCCAGAATTCTTCTATAAGAATAACTGAATTATTATTCATATGGTTAACTGCAATTAAATTATCATGTAGTTATAATTACCATTTGTATCTGAGTAGCTCGGAGACAACCAAAGCCTGGATACCGACACTTAAAATCATATTCTTCTACTCTGATTAAATTTTCTCTCTATACTCCACTTCTCCTTCCCACAAATCCTCTCCATCACATTGGAGCCTTTTCCCCCTCCCCCTCTGTCTCAGGCCTATGCTAATTCATTCACTTTTTCCTCCTGTCTGCCTCTTT